>NC_066883.1:6270281-6392224 GCF_022985175.1 Labeo rohita
CCATCGACAGAATGACAGAGGCTTATGGGTAATGCAGTTTAAAACGTTTTATTAATTAAATGAAATAAACAATATCTTTAATGGAAAACTGGATATCTAAATATGTTTATTGTGCAAATCTCTATGACATATTTGAGAGGCAGGCTGAAAGTTGGTATTTTACTGTGAGCAATATTTAAAATGCCTTTATAACAGCTTTCCATATATTTCTGAAAACTGTGCCCAACATTATTTAATAAAAAATAGCATAAGTAGTATTCATGCCGATTTTCTGTTTGATACGTTAATCTGACTCTAATTTACAGCCATTTGAAATATGCATTTTTTGGTTCTTCCAGGGGGTGCTACTGGGCCCCTGGGGGTAGAAGGGCAGTAAAACCTACATACATATGTTCTCCTCATCATGAACAAAAAACTGTGTTGAGTCACATTTATATCTGACAGTTTTCACAGTCCACCCTCTTCTATTCTTACATCATGCCTCATATAGCTTTGACAGGACATTGCGAGGCCATCTGATGAAACAGAAAAAATGGAAAGAAATGCTTTAATAATAATAATAATAATAATAATAATAATAATAATAACAGTAATAGATTATTTCTTAGATTTTTGAGGTAAACACCAATAAATATAATGGATAAACCTGCAACAACTTACCATTATCTTTTCCCCACTGTTAAGCAGTAATCAAAGACAATTTAGCAAGTGTAAATATCAGTGTAAATATGTCGTCCTCACCCCCTTATCTTGCTCCTCACAGGCCGGGCATCAGTAATGTGCATGCTCTTGGTTTTAATGCAGTAAAAGATGCACGTTGATAATTCCTGGTACGTTCTCAGTTATCCCTTAAGTGTTTGCAGCAATAAAGCCCATAGTAATGTAATGCAAAATAATTCATTTTGTAATTCCCTTTATTTCACCAAAAATTGGCATTTTTGTCACTAAATATATAGAATAAGAACTTTTTGGTGTATTGTTGTCCCCAGTATCATTAATCTGATCAAAAATGTTTATGTCTTAAGTAAAAACAATCAGGTTATTAATTATATGTCGTTTTCCAAGTATAAAACATATATACACATATGAGCCTACCAAGTAAAATTATGTATTTACCAAAAATGTTCAATACACAATATTCACCATATTCATTTTATTGAAGCACACAGCATAAAGTTAATAAAGTAGCATCAAGACAAATGACATTTAAGAAAAAATATGGATTATTAAAATAATTAAAATAATAATGGATTATTAAAAATACATTAACATCATATATTTATCAGTTCACTGCAGCTGAAGACACACAAATGAGTGATGAAATGTTCTTAAAGTCACACAATCCATTCCAGTCAACTTTGATACAGATCATGTGGTACATATAAGACATTTGATACTGTTTGAGAAAATAATGATTATCAACATCAACTAAACCACTTTTATAACAGTGCTGAAAAACAGTTGGTGTTGTTTTTAAAAACTTAAGATAAAAAATGTTCCAGTCACACTTTGCTAACATGCTATAATTGTAAGTTGTACCCAGTATAAGTAAATAAATAAATAAAATTACAAATTATTACAAAAAAGAATAATCACTGCTGACATGAACAGTCCTGTGAGAGATCATCATAAAACGCTGTACTACATAATACAGCACTGCTTCAGTACAGACATACAGGGTTCCTGCAGGATTTTTAAGCTCAAATTTAAGACTTTAAGACCTTTTTTAAGACCTGCACAAATAAAATTAATACCATATGAGCAGGGTAAGGCAATGTCTATGGTTAAATATTAAACTGTAAAATGACTGTAAACTACTGTAAAAACTGATTTACTGTTCAGATTTTTTACAAAAACAAAAGGTTTATAAAGTGATACATTTCACATTTCTAAGAAAATAGATGAGTCAAAAGTATTACTTATATTAATTGAAATAATTATTATCAATAAATTATTATATCAATTTAAAAAAACATACAAATACATGTTAGTGTTTAGATTTTTATGATGAATTATCTTCTTAATGATTCACCAGTTCACATTTACAGCTCTGCATGTTTGCAGGGTAAAAATATGGGTCGCTTTTCGCTTTGGTCTGAACAAAAACAACCCCAATACTATGTTCCTGCAAAACCACATTTCTGGGACCCTATTTTTTGGGACAGTGCCATCTAGCAATTCCATTCCAACAAAGTAACATCAAACAGACGCAAAGACTAGATCCATTGAAACTATTAATTTTTTTTTTATCTTTCCATCTTATTTTTAATGTAAAAGCTGACATAAAGTTGAGTGCTCAAGGGGGTGTCTGCAATCTCCATTTAGCCCATTTAACTGTCCAAAACAGTTCATTGTGCTGCTGGATGTTGTAAATTAGTATTTGTATTCAAATTATTTTAAATTTATTAAAGTACTAATAAACACATTAATTTGTATGGCAATTGTTTTACTGTTTACTTCACTTTGTTAAGTGGGTCACACGTCAGACATGAAGCGCAGCAGCTAATGAACTGAAGTCTAGAACATATTGAAATAAATTAGGTTAAATATTTCAAGAGGGTTACCCAGGGGTAAGTTTAGGATTAGGAGTTGGCTAGGATAATAATTAAGTGTATACAATTAAACAACTACATTCAGTATTTTCTTAACAATAATAATATACAGAATTGAATAACAACTGCTATAAATGGTATGAGCTGTTAATGCATACATATGACAAATAAATAAATACAATACAATACAATACAATACAATAAAAATTACAGGGTCCTACAGGGTGGGCCATTTATATGGATACACCTTAATAAAATGGGAATGGTTGGTGATATTAACGTCCTGTTTGTGGCACATTATAAGTGGTCAGAAACTTGTAAATAACTCATGAAAGAATAAAGTTACGTTAAAACCAAGCACACCATTGTTTTTCTTGTGAAATTCCCAATAAGTCTGATGTGTGATGTATCCATATAAATGGCCCACCCTGTAGAAATGCGGTCCTGAAACTACAGCCTCCTGTATTGTAAGAATACCCTACTCAAAACAACAGACTTATTGAAAGTGCACATTCAATCTCTGGCAGCAGATGGCGCATTCGGAACTGCAGACATGTGTTTCCCTGGTAACCAGAGTACACAAAGCAGCTCAGCACCGGACTTTGAACATGCAGCACTCATGTTTATTTAATGAAATCATAGTTTTTTGAAGTTTAATCGTGACACTAAGCTGTATCGCAATTCTGGTCTTCCCATGCCTAAAATTTAAGACCTCTTAATCATAATTAAGACTTTCTTGTACAGTTTAAGACTTTTTATGACCTTAAATTTGATAAACTAAATTTAAGACTTTTTAAGACTTTTTAAGGACCCGCGGGAACCCTGACATACCAGTGGACATGCACACTTTGCTGTCTTCTTTGTTTGGGCGCAAGATGGCCATATATTTATTCCTCACCCTGAACAAAGGACTTCCTTGGTCTTCCTTCTCTTCTGTAAAACAAGAAATTCTCTACTTACTCTTAAAAATATAATTAAGTTTATTTAAAATAAGATTCAGACCAGAGCATTTGATGAGTAAATGTTAAAAAAATGTAAATTTAAAAAAATGTACCTGGGAAGGGCTAATCATGGCAAGACTCGCTGAGTTCTTTTAGCTTTTAGGAAGGTTTGTGAGGGTTTGTAAGCTGTTGTTTAGATATTTTAGAGACCTGAAAAAGAAGAACAGCACAATCTGTGAGTAATCCTGTAAGACAGAAAAGGAAGATGATACTATTATATTACATGCAACTTGTTGGTTTACACATTAATGTGGGTTTTCTTTTTTTTTAGACTGTAAAAACAGCCTCTGTAATTATGAAAAATATGTTAAATTAAATAATCAAATGTTAAATGCATCCATTTTTAATAGTAAGTCCTTAAAATCATGCTACATATCTAATGAATTATTTTAAATATGTTTACATGCTAACAGGACACATGAAACTAGCATTTCAACTCGTGGAAACAGATAAATTGCGAGGTGCAGAGAGACATCATGTAATGTTAGACAATTAACTGACGGGGCCCATTTGAAATAATTTATTAAGAAGTCAGTGAACAATATAAAGTTTCCAACTGTGTGGAGCATCTGACTGCTTTCCAAAAAGGGGCACAACTAATTTACAAATATTGTGATAGTGTCAAATGAGACTGTACAGGGACTGAGGCAATGAGCAGTAAACGTTGCAGGACTGTCTACAAGTACACTTGTACAATATCATACAATTGTTCTACTGAATTATTGAATTATTAAGACTTTGATGTACTAATGGGGCATTTTTAAACTTTTACCCAGTCCAATTACCCGCACTTGCGGTCTTGGACACTTTATAGCACATGCATGCCACAGGAAGTAAGTGCGCAAGACTGTCCCAGGTCTTAATGATGCCAAACTGCAGTGCCCTTAAAGCACACTAAATCCACACCATTCTGAATACTGCTCAGGAGGTTCAGCGTATCCCATCGTGCATCATGTTTTGGAATAAATCATGTGATCTTGTGAGAGGTCACAGAAACCAATGCAAGTTAAAAACTAATAACAATTATAATAATTAGATATTACAAATAATTTGGTAGTAAAACAAAGTTTTGCACGTTTTATGCAAAGAGAAGTATATTTATTTAGTACATCAACTGCTTTTTTATCACTTAATTAGAAGCACCACAAATTAAACTGACATCTGTTATAGGGAGATTGTGATGGCCGAGGCCGCACATAAGTTTATTTATTTTGATTTAAATGTGATAGTTTTTGTATGCTTTGTGTGATTTTGTCTAAATATGTATGCTTTGGTTAGGAAGTTAAGTTGTCTTCTTTATGCGCGCTAAAGGAGGGCAGTAGCTCCTAATAATTCTTTCCATACCAGAGTGCACGCTGGTGAATGGAAGGTATAACAACGAGCAAAGACTAAGATTGTTGTTTTGTTTATGATTTGTGTTGGTGTATATTAATATGGGTTTTGATTTGTATTGGTTTTGATTTGTTGTGATGTGAATTTGTTCAGTTTGGATAATTAAGTCATTTATATGTATTATGTTTGGATGACCCCTCTGTCATCAATGGTATGGTCCTGGAAATATAAGGACCAGGTGTATTCATTTAGGGTGGTTTTTCTTGGGGAAGGGGATCCCAGCCGAAACATCTGTGCCCCAGAAATCCAAAGTTTTTCTTTATTTGTGTTTTTTTTTTTTTTTTTTTTGTGTTTGGCCAAGTGGTTTAATAATAAAATGTGTAACCGTTAAAAAACGTCAGTTGATGCCTCCTGCATTTATTGGACGAATCCTGACAGAGATACTGAACAGACATTTAGAAGTTTATTTTAAAACGCAAAGTTGAAACTAAAAATAAATCCCTGTAAACACTCGCATTTTAACCACACTATAAGTGTGTCCCATCAGGTAATGAAAAGTTCTACACACACTTGTGGTTTTCATGTTCACTTCAACACTTGGGCCAAATACAGGAAATACGTCATATAAGTAGTCAAGGTGCAAAACTGCAAGTGTGGATATTTGGACAGGGCAAAAGTTTAAGAAACAACATGTTATATATGCTGTGCAAATTATAACAGCAGGAATGCTTGATAAAAGGGTAAAACTAACACAGACCTGCCACTGCAAATGTCTCCCTCCGCAGCTTTCTGTCTTCTCTGTTTCTAAATGAAGACCTCTCCACAAACAAGACTGGGCTGACTGCTTCCTTTAGGTCTTCTCAGCTGAAAAAAAAAAAAAAAAAAAAAAAAAAAAAAGGGAAAGAAAAGACAATTATATAGAGAATGTTAATAATGATCTGTGAGCAACATATTTAAGTTCTAAACTGATATGAATGAACTGCAAGAGGTTAAAAAATAACTTTTTTTTTTTTTTTGGTTTTTGCATTAAAAGGTATTACAAGCATGGAATACTAAGTGTAGTGATTACTGTGGTATCTGCCATAAAAGCACATCAAAACTAGCATTACAGTGGTAAAACCATAGTAAGTTTGGTGATCACTGTGCTATTTCTATACATATCACAGTCAAACTAAAGATACTGCAGTAAAAGCATAATAAGTGTTGTGGTTATTGTGCTTTTTTACTGAAACTGCCACAGCAAAACTACAGTTACTGTGGCAAAAACATGGTAAGTGTCCCGTTTACTCTGTTTTAACTTTAAATATCACAGTACAACTACAGTTACTGGAGTAAAAACATGATAAGTGTCATGTTTGCTATGTTTTAACTTCAAATATCAGTTAAACTGCAGTTACTGAGGTAAAAGCATGGTAAGAATCCTGTTTACTGTGTTTTAACTTAAAATATCACAGTAAAACCTACAACAACCTGATATGAATATAAAACTGATGAAGGTCTATGGCATGTCACGTGACAGAGTTTAATCGCCTCAGTTAGCAGGTTCGTTTAGTTAAACGCAATGAAACGCAAAGACAGCCTCGGATGACAGATATCATTAAACGAATAAACATACGGCGCTCATCTGATTAATAAAGAAGACAGGGTACATTTTAAAACAAACATTAAGACAGCGTATTTACAACTACTCACCCAACCTGTGGCCACGTAAACTGATGGCAAATATCGCGATGTGTGCTGAATGAGACTTCCTGAACGTGATTTCATAGCGATCATCATCTCATGTCCTTCGCTTCTGTGTTCTGACGCCAAAAGTCCTCCATTGAAATCAATGTTTTTTTTTTTTTTTTTTTTTTTTTTTTTTAATGCTTGAACAACATGTACAAATGTACCAAGGGTATACACAAAAATATAACAAGTACTTACATGTATTATAAACATAAGTACAACAATAATAAAACACACTACACAATAATAAAAATAACCAACAGAAAAATAAAATAAGAAAAAAAAAAAAAAAAAAAAACAAAGAAATGACAGGCCTTGCTATCATAATAATTTAAATGAATCAAACAAACACAGAGTTTTTATAGCTTTTTTGTTTGTACTCTCCTTAATAGTACTTCTATAAATATCCAATTCTTTAAGTACCACAGAAAAAAGAGGTTTCTGATGACTAAATTTACAACGATGAATATGAAACTTAACAAGTATGATCATGAGATTGACAATGTAAGCCTCATTTTCCAACTTCTTGTCGTAGTTCAAAAAACCAAATATTACATGTTCGTATAGTAAGAAAAAGTTGGACAGCACTTTGACATTTATAAATCTAGAAACCTCCCACCATAGTCTCTTTGTATACTGACAATACCAGAAAATATGAGGTACTGTTTCTGGGTGTGATGTACAAAATGAACAATTCACATCTATTTCCGCAATAAATCTGTTTAAAAAATGCTTAGCAGGGTAAAACTTGTGCAATATCTTAAATGAAATTTCTTTAATTTTATTTGTAATAAGATATTTATTAGGTAATACCCAAACTTTCCTCCAATCAATGTTTCTGATAAACTGAGACCAATAGAAAATAACACGTGGTTTACTAACACTTTCTTTTTGAAATAATGAACGAATAGCCTTATTATTTTTTTTTCCCTTAGATGAAAAACAAATTCTACCACAGAAAGTGTCAGCAGGGTGAAGAAAAGAAGCATATTTAGAGTATGAAATACCTCTACATAAAGACACAATACTAGAAGAGATAGCTCCAATTACAGAGGCATATTCTTTTTGTGGTTACAGGGAATTCAAAATATGAAAGAAATTCATTATAAGTCATTAAATACCCCTGAGAGTTCAATAGCTGACCTACTAAAAGAATCCCTTTGTCAAACCAAGTTTTCATGAATATACTCTTGTGTTTATACAGAATATTACAATTATTCCATATATAATACTGGTGCGGAGAAAAATTGTGCTTGTAAATTAACTTCCACCCCAAAAGTGCTTGCCTGTGAAAAGCTGACAATTTAACAGGAAGTTTTTCAATTTTGTAATCACACATTAACAAAAATGAGAGACCACCGAGCTGATCAAAAACAGTACTAGATACTATATTCCACACAGAAGAAGGGTTTTTCAAAAAATACTTTAACCAGTTAATTTTGAAAGTGTTATTTAAGATAGAAAAATCTAAATAGTCAAGACCACCATTTTTATATGAATTAAGTATCACAGATTTCCTGATATAATGCACACGGTTTTTCCACAAAAAATTTAACATTGTCTGATCAATTAACTTATTTATTTTACTATCTGAATGAATTGAAGAAGCAACATAAGTAAGCCTAGAAATACCTTCTGCTTTAGCCAACAGAGCACAACCTTTAAACGATAAATCCCTCTGTAACCAAATGTTAAATCTACTTTTTACTTTTTTTATCACAGGACTAAAATTTAATGAGATTCTGTCCCGTTCATTTTTGGAAATAGCCATACCTAGATAAATTGGAACATCCTTAATAGAAATATTACAAATAGATTTGTCATGACAACTCTTCAAGGCCAACAGTTCACATTTTTGCAAATTCAAACAAAGACCTGAGGCACTAGAAAAAATTTCAATAATTTTGATTGCCGACTGAATTTGACAAAAATTTTTCAAAAAAAGAGCCGTGTCATCGGCCAACTGACTTATCAAGACACTTCGCTCTGCAACCTGAATACCTTCTAAATCACTTGATTTAATAAAATGGTTAAACGCCTGAGCAACAACAAGAAAAAGGTAAACTGAAACAGGGCAACCTTGCCTCACACCTCTTTTCAAATAAAATCTTTGTGTGGTGCCTTGACTTAATTTTACTGAACTATTACCACCCGCATAAAGAGTTTTCATGGCATTACTGAAATAGCTCCCGAATCCAAAGCGTTCTAAACAATAAAAAATAAAAGGATGTTCGACAGTATCAAAGGCTTTGAAAAAATCTAAAAACAATATGAAACTATCATCTTTAATAAAATCAGAATAGTCAATAAGATCAAAAATAAGCCTGATATTATTAAATATATGTCTTTTCCCCATAAACCCAGATTGGTTTTCATCAATTATTGAATCTAAAACTAATTTAAACCTTTGAGCAAAGACAAGAGCAAAGATTTTATAATCATTATTTAAAAGACTAATGGGTCTCCAATTATCAATAAGCAGTAAATCTTTTTTGGGTTTCGGAATTAAACAAATTACACCTTGAGTCATAGTTGTGGGAAGTTCCGAGCACTTTAAACTTTCAGAATACACTTCAAAAAGGAACGGGACAAGAATCTCAGAAAACTGTTTATAGAATTCCGCAGTAATTCCATCACTACCTGGTGATTTATTACATTTCAGACGTTCGATCGCATCCTTAATTTCAGTAATCGTAATTGGAGCATCACATAATTTTTGGTCCTCTTGACTAATTATATTCACATTTTCTAAATGCTTACAAAAAGTTGACATATTAAGCTCACTAAATTTAGATGTGTACAAATTAGAGTAATAATTATAACAAAAACTAGAAATTGTAGCAAAGTTGTCTGTAATAGATCCATTAATATTCATTTTAGAAATAGAATTGAATTTAGCTCTAGACTTTTCAAGTTTGAAAAAGTAAGCAGACATCTGCTCACCATGCTCTAACCATCTTTGTCTCGATCGAATAAAGGCTCCCTGAGCTCGCGTTCTGTACATATCATCAAGCTTATTTTGTAGTTCCACTAGGCGCACTCTCTGCTCATCCAATAAATTGTCATTAGAAATACTGGATAAACATAAAATGTCTTCGACAATTTTCTCTTCCGTAAGACGCTGTGATTTAGCTAATATACTACTAAATTTTCTCAAATATTTTCCAATTTCAAATTTTAATAATTCCCAATTACATTTAAACAATCCTTCATTTTTGGCTTTTACCCAATAAAAAATAATGAGCCTTTCCATTTCCTGTTTAACTTCATTTAATTTGAGTAGAGAACTATTCATTTTCCAATATGAGTGCTGCCTATTAAAATTTGCGTTCTGCGAAATTTTAATTTTAATCGAAATAGCTTTATGGTCAGTTAATGGAGTTGCCATAACATTAACTTGAATATTGTTCTTATCAAGATTATTAGAAACAAGCCAAAAATCTATCCTGGAACATCTAGAGCCATCCTTATTACTCCAGGTATACACAATATCATCTAAACTTTTTCTCTCCATACATCAATAAGATCGAACCTGCTCATAAACATTTTTAAATTAGAGTTTAAATTTGAGGGTCGTCCTGGTGGCCATCTATCAATAGATTCATTTAAAACAACATTGAAATCACCTCCTAAAATTAAATAAGCATCAGGAAATTTAGATAGCCAGTAAAGAAGTCTCTCCTCTAACAAAAATAATAACTGGTCATTATCAGATTTATTATTATATCCGTAAATATTAACAACTAAAAAATTTTTACTGAAACTTTTTAAAATTAAACATATAAAGTGGCCATTTTCATCACATTCTGAATGTAAAACTTCACCACTAAAATTATTTTTCAGACAAGAGACCCCTGCTGAACGCTCTGATCCATGAGACAACCAAATATCATTACCCCATTGTGAACGCCAAAAATTTACATCAGAGGCAATCGAATGAGTTTCTTGAAAGAATACAAAATCAAAATTAAATCGCTTCGTAAACAAAAACAAGGCCTTGCGTTTGACATTTTCCCTTAAACCCCTGGCATTCAAAGAAATAATAGAAAGTGACATAAACAACTTACACTAAAACAAGAAAAAACAAAATACTTATAACCTATTTTAAACAAGTAGTTATATGGAACTGAGTTTGGCAAAAAAGGTCAGAAAATGACTTAGCACCATATAAAGTTTTTTGAGTGCAAATAAGCTTCTCTTTTCTCAGAAGAGAAAAGCAATGGTAACACCAATAAAGTTTCTGCTCCGTCCATTAAAACAAAGTCAGTGAAATTGTCTAGTTATGTAAACATGTAACTTATCACTCCAAACGATTCAAAGTCAAATCAGAACGAAGCAAAAAGTAGCGCCAACATTTAAATCAGCTGGTGAGAGTAATTTCACCTTCCCCTTGTACAAAGGCTCTGGCTCCAACAAAATAAGCAGTCTTTCCAGCCGCTCGAGCCTTCTGAACCTCCGGCCATAACTTCATTCTTCTCTCGCGGTCTCCTTTCGAGAAGTCCTCCCTAAACTGCAGCCCGTTGTCACGCAGATAAGAAGAATTTCTGGCTGCTTTCCAAATGGCATCTCTGTAGGTGCGCGTAGAAAACTGGATTATGGTAGCTCTAGGCCTGCCGCCACCACTGCCTGGTTGTGGTTTCCCGAGGCGATGAACAACATCAACGACTTCTGAACATTTTTCCTTTTCTGGGAAGCACAGCCTGACAAATCCTGACAACTTCAAGACGGATGTTTTCATCAGCCACCTCCGGAATACCGATCAGTTTCAGGTTGCGCCGTCTCATGTAGGTTTCTAGATCATCCATTCTTCTTTGCATCTGGCTAATCGGTTGTTCAACTTGATCCACGCGTCGCTCTAAGCACATCACCTTTGCTGCCACGGATTTCAGCTCAGACGTCACAGCATCCACTTTCCCATTCAAGTCGGAGATCTTTTGCTCAATCGCGTCCGAGCGGCAGTTAATCAGCTGCTTTATGCAGTCTAGCTGAGAAGAGACATCGACACTTGTATCGTCACTGGCCATTTTCTTAGCAGCTGGTGACTTACATGGAGTAACAGGCAAAGCTGGAAACTCCTCTTCGGCCAGGGTAAATGATTCTTCCTCACTCATAGAAGTGACATAATCGTGCCCACTGCTAACAAGTGAGCATGTGCTAGCGCTAGCACTTTTAGCTTTTTCTAATTGAGCCGAAAGTCTTCGCTTACGAACCATGGTGAAGCAAAAACAGTTCTGAATAATACACCAGATCGTAGTAACAAAATGTAGAAGCGAAATAACTACATACAGCTTATTAGCAACGTCTATAAAGAAACTTGGTGCAAGCGTTCAAAAATGCGTCAATTCAGGCTGCCATCTTGGTCCGCCCACCATTGAAATCAATGTAGGTCCCAGTTCGTCGATATAGTGACGCGGAGGGGCGCCGTTGACGTCTTCATAGTGACGCTAGAGGCGCTTGACCCTTCTGCAGTTTTTTGACGCGTTGGGAGTGAGAATGGTGCTGCGTCCGAAATCGCATACTGCTTAAGTAGGTACTACATTTAAATATGAACGTACTACCCAACCGTTAAAAAGTATGTTCTATATAGTATGAATGTGGGTAGTATGAATGGAATTCGGACGTACTACATCCGCCATATTGATGTTGTCACGTGTCATGCGTCGTCACAACAGCGCGAAAATTTAAAGAGACCGCTCCACTGTACGAACACCGGCACCGGCAATGTTCGGCGTTTTAACGTTGATCGGACAGACAGCTCAGAGAAGGCGTCGGTCAGCTGCTCGCAGATCACGCCTTCGTAGACAGCTTTTAGATTATTTATCAAATAACGTAAGTATAATTACTTATTTAGCTAGCAAATTTTACCTCAGAATAAAAGAAACACCTCTGTGAACACCACGACAGAGGCTGACTTGAAGCAACAATAAAGTAATTTATTGTTATAAATGAATACACAGGACAAAAAACAAGAATGAATAAATTTGAATGAATATAGACACACCTTATATATATATATATATATATATATATATATATATGTATGTGTGTGTGTGTGTATTATATAAATGGATAAATACAATATATACATAGTTAAAATGAATATATTATGCATAGATACACAAATAAATAATATATACATATTCTAAAAAAAAAAAACTATATACATATTTACAGATGGTGAGCTATGTGTGTGTGTGTGTATATATAAATAAATAAATAAATGCAATATATACATAGATACACATAAATAAATAAATAAATACATAAATAAATAAATAAAGTATTCATATTCTAAAGAAAAAAACTATATACATATTTACAGACGGTGAGCCCTGCAACATACTGCCGCCTGAATGCTGCTGTGCCAATTCTTCAGTTGTATTTCAAAGATGGATCTGACCTTCGTCCCAGCCTGCGGCTTTCACGACAGTCCATCACGTCCCTCATCGCTGCTTTGAGGTCAGATTTTGACCATGGCTGGGAAACAGATATTGAGGTGCTGGTGTTTCTGTACTGGCTGGCCCACGCAGCATCATATAGGGTGGTGTCAATGGCCTTTGACATCCCAAAGTCCACGGTGCATGACATTGTGCACAGAATCAGCAGGGCAGTCATCTGTATTTTGAAGAGGGTGATCACTTTCCCGACCCCAGATGATCTGGAGGAAGTGGGGGCAGGTTTTGCCCAGCTGGCTGGGTCTCCAGCTTTCTGCACGGTAGCTGGTGCAATAGACGGCTGCCACATCCGGATCAAAGCACCAGCAAGTGACGCCCCATGCTATTTTAACAGGAAGCTATTCCACTCTGTTCAGCTGCAGGCCATCACCGACCACAAGGGGAAGTTCATTGACATCTTTGTTGGGTATCCTGGGTCGGTGCATGATGCCAGGGTGCTTAAGAACAGCCCTGTTTACACTGGCCGCTTATATCCACCTGCAGGAAAATGCATCCTCGGAGATGGTGGGTATCCCTGTTTGAGTGCGCCCATCTGCCTCATCACCCCGTACAGAGAGCCTGTACAGAATCCTGTACAGGCTCGCTTCAACGCCAAGCATGCTCATGCACGCAACATTGTTGAAAGAGCCTTCGGGATGCTGAAGACACGCTGGAGGTCCATCTTCTTCAAGGCCCTGGAAGTGAGCCCTGCATTTGTGCCAGAAGTTGTTGCTTGCTGTGCAGTGCTCCACAACCTCTGTCTTCAGAACGGGGACATTGTTGATGCAGAGGTTGTGGAGGATCCTGCCGATGACCCACCTGAACCCCAAAACACAGAAGCCAGCGCAGGAGAGGATGTGCGGGACAATCTGGCTGCAGCTGTGTCTGCACCAGACAACTGTGTGCCTGCTCTTCATGAGCATGATTACCTGTAAGACAATTTAACAGGTTAAGACTCTGCAAATCAGTTCTTGTTCTCAGATTGACATTGTTTAAGCTTGTCTACGTTAGCTAGTTAACATGTAAATAGTTAGGTGTGTGTGGGTGGGCACAGCCCACAGGGTGTTGTGATGCTAAAAAAAAGCAGTAGTAGTTAGAGAGAGGTGGAAGTGCATAGCATCTGTGTGCATCCCTCATGCATACTGCTCACTGCCACTGGCAATGTGATGAAAAAGCAGTTTTTTTCAGGGTTTCTGACGGTTTTCTGAAAGTAAATTTATGAATTTAAGGGAATACAACTAATCAGTACTTAGGATGCAAAATTATGATACATTTACATATAATTATTTAGCAGACGCTTTTATCCAAAGCGACTTACAAATGAGGACAATGGAAGCAATCAAAATCAACAAAAGAACAATGCTATGTAAGCTCTGACAAGTCTCAGATTAGCTTAATGCAGTATAGGTAGCAAGGATTTTTTAATTATATAGTAAATAAAAAGAAAACAGATAGAAAAAGAATAGAGCAAGCAATTTTTTTTGTTAATTGTAAAATAAACAGAAAAAAAATAGAAAAGATAGAAAATATAAAAATATTTTTTTGTTAAAAAATTATACAAGAAGCCTTGTTTTCTGTGAACTTAAACAAAATGAAGTTCATGATTAAAACAAGGACAAATATTTGCCTGTGAGCTCAGAAATGTTTTTACTTAATTCAAATGGAAAAATAATTTTCACACCCCATTGACAGAAATAGTCTTGTTTTAAGCATAAAGACAATTTCTTCATTTTGCATCTTAAATAAATTTATCTTTATGTAATATTTATATTTAGTATTTGTACTGGGACAAAAACTCTGGAAGACATTAGTTTTTGGCAGAGCATGTGTATTATTGCATTGATAAATTTAAGGCTTTCTGCGGCATAAAATTGTGGAAT
This sequence comes from Labeo rohita, assembly GCF_022985175.1. Lineage (NCBI taxonomy): Eukaryota > Metazoa > Chordata > Actinopteri > Cypriniformes > Cyprinidae > Labeo > Labeo rohita. Next base: position 6,285,209 of record NC_066883.1, read on the forward strand.
GAGGAATCAGACATTTTAAGACCTGAAAAACACTTTTTCCTCTGTCAGTGCACAGCCTCTCCATCACCAAGACTCCTGTCGGGCCTCCTCGTGGCTGCACATGGTAACTGGGGATAGTCCCAGGCTAATTGACAGGGGATCTCGGAGCTGCAGTGGTCCCCAGAGGTGACACCCACCAACCACTGTCACACTGCCTAAGGCTGTGTGTGTGTGTAAATTTGTATAACAATTCTTTGAAATTCTAGCTACATAGCATGAATTGCACTTGTGGGTTATTTTTATATTAAAGCTTAATTTTATAAATTACTTTATTTCTGGGGTAATAAAGTGAAGCCCTATAAATAAGATTAGTGAGATTAATAGATGATACTACTACATGTTAACCTCAAAAGACTTAAAAACTGTATGTGAACGTTACCTGTCTGAAGATGCTGAAGTTCATTTTCCTGGCACCCATTATAAAAATGTTTGAAGAAATTTCCGTTTGATTTATACTACTTGATACAAAAATGTTTTTGCCCTAATCTTTGTGGTCATATTTATGTAGAAGTTATATTTAAAACAAAATTAAAATGAATACTTTTTAAAGCTGTCTGGTCTGGGTTTTCTCTACAGTACGACACTCATTCTCATTTTTTAGATATTTCTGCATTTCGCTTTTAAAAAAAACAGCTGGAAACTACCACAAAATTAGTGTACACATAAGTGCTTTAAAACTGTTGTTACTCAATGCTACATTTTATTAATTGACACTTTACAACTGACAAAATCTAGCTACTGTAAATCCCTGAAAACTAACACTGCATTAAAACTTGATAACCAGTATGTAACAATGAAAAACCTAGCATAAACAAATGGAAAGAAAGCATAGTTTTTATTAATATTCTTTCTTTATTTAATTTTTAGCAAAAAGCTCTAAAAGCTGAAGAAATCTCTCCTCTCTCTCCTTTGTCTCCCTGTCTCATCTTTCCTCTCTCTCTCTCATTTCTCGGTCTCTTCTTTCTTCTCTTTCCCTGGCCTCTTGTTCTCGTCTCTCCTCACGCTCTCGTCTCTCTCTTTCTCTTCTTTCCTCCCTTTCCATCATCTCTCTCCATCGCCTCTCCTCCCTTTCTCCTGCTTCCATTTCCCTTTCTGCCTCCCTCTCCTCCATCTCATACATAAGCTCCTCTATGTCCTTCCTCTTCCTCCCTGCTCTTTCAGCTGTTGACCTCACGGAGGATGGTGAGGTTACAGCAACATCTGATCCGGATGAGGCAATAAGGGTGGGTGGTGTGATGGATGGTCTGCCCCCTATTGCCTCATCCAGGACAGCATACCATTTCCAAGATGCTGCTGTAACCTCACCATCCTCGGTGCTCACACCAGTCTGTGGACATTTAAGATCCTACAAAAAAAATGTAAAAGCAAAATACCAAGAACAATTATATTCATTAGATAACATTAACAACATTAGCATAATCAAATCATAAAAGAACTCAAATTTTGGGCTGAACCAATTGTTTTTTTAATTCTTACTTTATATTTTTGTTTTAGGTTTTCCCATTTTCTTTTAACTTGAGCAGCTGAAATTTTACCATCCAGCTTCTGCTCGGTCACAAAAACTCTGTCACAATAAATGCACAGAAATCAAGCATAAAAATAATGCAGTAAAACCTTTGCTTGAAGTGTTAGTGTGTACTACATTCAGTGTCAACAGCACCTGAATAAAAGTACATTTTACAGAATTTGTTTACTTACTCAAATCCTTTGATGGCAGCATTTCTCCTTCCAGTGAAGAGGGCTTCATTAGCCACTCTCCACTGGATAAGGAGCCGAGTGTGTTCATCAGTCCCTGTAATGTCAAAACAGTAATCATTAGTCATGATCAATCCATTAATGCTAACTTACATTGACAAGCATAACGTTACTTATTACTAGCTTGATATGTAGCCAACAAAATATCAACTAAAAATTAACACTAGTAAAAGAGAAAACAAATCGTTTTAATTTCGTTTAATTTTCTAATCTCATTAAACTGCTTAACAGCGAATGTCTCCGTTAAAAAAAAAGCTGTGTTAACAAGCTGATGTACAAAACAACTTCTTACAGCCGATTTACAATGTTTAAACTTTCAATAAGCATCCGTTTATTTAGATTGTGTTAAACAAGTGTAATTTAATCACAATAAACAACGTTTTTTTCCTGAGGTACTTACACTTGAAATGAGCCGCGTCTCCACTTTCCGCCATTTTTCGAATATGACGCCTCCTCTCCCGGAGCCTCATGGGATAGGAAAGTGTCCATGATATGCGTACTACAGAATTCGGGCGGAAGCAGTAGGTCATCCGGGTACTTCTCGCCTACTGAATTTCGAATACTATGAATTCGGACATACTACTCGCCTCGCATACTGTTTTTCGCGTACTATATAGTAGGGAAGTATGCGATTTCGGACGCAGCATGGGTTGTTCCCCCACACTACAGCAGATACTCCAGAAGAGACTTCGCAGATACAGCCAGAACAGAACAGCGCAAAAGTAACACAAGTACACAAAAATATTAATAAAAGTGTTGCTTGTAAAATGTCTAAAATTATTATGGATATATATATTTAATGTAATTTCCCAACACCCAGTAGTTTGTTTTTTTTCCCCTCATTTGTATTTTATTATTATTATTATTATTATTATTATTATTGCATATATATAATTCATTAAAAATATAGACGTATTCCAGTTTAAGCAGCTTTGTATCTGCTTACATATTGTTACCATCCCAGTTAGCAAATTTTCTTTGGCCCGGATCTGGCCCAAACCTACAGCTAAAGTGTGGCCCAGATTAGATTTTGTTCGCCGGCCCAAAATTGGCCCATATGTTTTTTAGCCAGAACTGAACCAAACCAGAGCCATAACTCCGCCTATCATGAGCCAAGTAATACATTTTTATGTGGCCCATATATGGGCCTTATGTTTCATTTTAGTAAGGCTGAGTTCTGTTAAGACCTCACTGCCCTAATGTGGCCCACATGCAGCTGACTGTATATGTAAAATTTGTATTTGTATATAACTAGAGAGTAAATCACACACTCAACAACAAAAAATGTAAATAAAATAATTTACTTTTATCAGTGCAGGTTAAATGTGCTTTACAGTTACTCAGTATTGAGTTAGAATATTCTTATAAATATATAACACATATTTAACATTACAGTTTGAGTTGGAATAATTTTTTTTAAGAATATAACACAAACACAATTAATATTCAAACCAAAAATTATGCAATTGACTCATTTGAGTTGGAATCCATTTTTAGGAATATTCAACAGATATACATTTAGCATTAAAAAAAAAATTGTAATAAAAAAAATAAATGGACAAATTTGAGTCAGAACCAGTTTTTAAGAACAAATAACATTAAACTTGAGTGTTGAGAAGAAACGTGTTAGAGTTGCTTGAAAGTGTGTTGGTGTCAGTAATGCTGCAAACTGTCTAAAGGGGGTCAGCAATGCACTGTTGTTTATTCTTTCTCTCTTTCCTCCCACTATCTCTGTCTCCAGACAGGTGCAGCCACTTTATACAGTTAATTTCAATGTCTTTATTTGAAGCCCTTCCAGTCAGGGGATTCTGCCTGACAGCACCTACAGTGAAGAGAAACATTTTGATTTTTAGTGTAATAATTATTATCAGTAGTACAAACTGAAAGGTAGACCTGCAGAATAACCAAATACATGTCATCTGAATTATATAATCAAGTTGTTACATTTTCAAATACATTTTCAAACTATACTTACTTTTTACTTATTACATATTATTAACACAATGGCAACAAATTATTCATGTTTATCTCATGAATTATTTTTCATCTTTAAAATTTTCTTTCCTACTGCTAATATAAAGTCTTCAAGTTTTGTGGACATTCACACAAACACCATTTACTAGGCTATACTTACCTCCTGGGGATTTAGCATTTGATTTAAAATACAAAAATTATTAGAATTTTAAGTATTTTAAGTATTTTCTCAACATTGCATCAAGTACTGATGAACGGCGGAGTTATGGCTCTGGTTTGGTTCAGTTCTGGCTAAAAACATATGGGCCAATTTTGGGCCGGCGAACAAAAACTAATCTGGGCCACACTTTAGCTGTAGATTATGGCCAGATCCGGGCCAAAGGAAATTTGCTAACTGTACATCTATAGAAAGCTTGACATGTTGTCAATCATATTAGTCTTGAAAACTTCTTAAAATGGTTAAAAAAACGGGACTATGAAATCGGGATTACAACGTTACATCAAAGCCCATTTTAAGAAATGTAAGATGATTTTTCGAATGGCTTCGACTGTTATCTTTCACTTCAGGAGAGCCTGTATGTTTTACCACACCACAGAGCAGTGAAAAACACTGAAAACGTGAAAAATGCTTTGTAAACGTTTTCATGAATCAATCTCTATCTAAAATAAGTGATTTTGCATTAACCCGGATTGCGTGATTGTTGGAATCTGTCGGCGGGCTACGCAAACACCACACTCAACAAAGAAAAATGATTTAACTCGACGCTTTCCCAATGAAACAAATAACTAAACATCTAATAACTACAAATGTTTACACAAAATTATAAATATTTAAATAAAATTACTTTAAAATGGCAAAATATCCCTTACCTGAAGCACTTGTGTGACGGAAAATCCATGAGGGAATTGCCGCCTTTCGGTCAAATTGACGCGGTCGTCATAGCAACTGAGGTGTGGCCTGCCGGACATCAGCCAAACTTGATGTGTTTTCCAAGTGTAATCCAAATGTTAGCCAGAAGTCGATGTTTACCAATGTCAGCCATAGCTTAACCTTGCTTGGCTCTAATGTGTTTGTTGTTATCTGGACCATATACCTCAAAAGGAGCTGTGAACCAAGCAATGATTTCCCGCAAATTTTAAACTTATGGCAAAACATATACGGTAACAATCTGGCCCATATCTGTTGAGCCATGCCATATCTAAGCCATATGTGCCAGCTATTGGCCACATTTGGCCCAAACGTTCTTGCTATCTGGGATATTGGTAATTAAACAAAATTAGTAACTATAAATAAGATATTCATGAGATCAGTTCGCTTTTCTGATGGTTTAGACGCATACATGCTGCTCAGCGTGTTCTTGTTTACATTCCAGCGACAGCTGTCCTGCATCTCAGTGCAGGAATCATGAAAGATTCACATATGTCGATATTTACAGTTGCGATTTCAGACACATCAATATTATAAGCAATCTTTGAAACCCGTTGTATTAGAGGACAGTCGACTTTTTCTCTATAAAAGCTGATCGCTCATTTGTAAACGGTAAACTTTAAAATATCACAAATCTCTTTAAAAAGAAGATTTTAAATCGCTGGATTTCATTGTCCTGAGCATCTTAGACACAATATAATGAAGAAACATAAGCTCACGTGACCGTGGATATGCTCTTAGGAATTTTGTAATCTTATGATGCACTAGAGGCCTGGCTCTGGCTGAGTGCCATGACAGGTAACCTTCTGCCTGAAGCCGCCAGTGGCCTGCAGCACCTGAGCCGGGAACAGCTTGACGACAACCTGAGTAGCTTGATGTCCCATGATCCTACGCAGGACTACAGCCACAAAGACCTCGCCAAGATCATCGGGTCACTAGCCCACAACCTCCTCGCTCAGGCAAGGCTGAGCGAAGCAAGCATCTCCCGCCTGGAACAGAAAGCAGCAGCACTAAAGCTCCGAGCTGAGGAGGCTCAGAGGGACCTGGCACTTGCCCAAAGTCAACTGGACCAGCTGGAGACGGAGACACTGTGCCAGCGCAGGACAACGGATGAAAAGGACCCAGAGCTACAGGAGGAAGTCGAGAGACTCCAAAAGGCCTTGACTGATCTCCACGTAGACACAGCACACCAAGAGCAGCAGCAAAAGGATGCCAGAGAGGAGCTGAATGAACAACTCCATCAAACTGAGACTCTCTTAATGAGAACAGAGCCTGAACTGTTGCAGACAACAGTTTGGTTAAACCCCTACACATCTCTGACCATTTCTTCATTACATGTAACCTACATCTTACTACCAGTACACCTCCAACCCCTCTACCTGTTACTTTCAGACAAAACCTACGCTCTCTTTCACCATCCCATTTTTCCTCTGTAGTGTTCTCCTCTCTTCCCTCTACAACCCTTTTCTCATCTCTAGAGGTTACTGCAGCTACTGACACCTTATGCTCTACTTTAACTTCTTGCCTAGACGATATATGTCCTCTCTCTTCCAAGCCAGCACGGGCCACCCCTCCTAACCCCTGGTTATCCGATGTTCTTCGCGAACATCGGTCCAAACTCAGGGCAGCAGAGAGAAAATGGCGCAAATCTAAAGATCCATCTGACTTGAGTATGTATCAGTCTTTGCTTTCATCCTTCTCTGTTCAAGTCCACACTACCAAATCCTCATACTTCCACAACAAGATCAATAATGCTCCAGAGACACGTAACCTCTTCAAAACATTCAATTCGCTCCTCTGCCCTCCCACACCACCCCCCACCACTTCTATAACAGCTGATGATTTTGCCACATTCTTTACTGACAAAACTACAACTATCAGCAGCCAATTCTCGGCTCCACACATACAGGAACTAACACCGACAACATCCACAGCTAACAACCCACTCTTCTCCTTCTGTCCCCTCTCCAAGGCAGAAGTATCCAAACTTCTCCTCTCCAGCCATCCTACAATATGCCCACTAGATCCTATCCCCTCTCACCTTCTCCAAGCAACCTCTCCTACACTCTTACCAGCACTTACACACATCATCATCATATCTCTCCTCAGAGGCACTTTCTCCACTGCATTCAAGCAGGCTCGGGTAACCCCACTGCTCAAAAAACCTACATTAAACAGCTCACTTATAGATAACTATAGACTGATGTCTCTCCTTGCATTCATAGCAAAAACACTTGAACGAGTCGTTTTTAACCAGGTATCACTATTTCTTGTGCAGAACAGTTCATTGGATGCTAACCAGTCAGGTTTCAGGAGTGGCCACTCAACTGAAACTGCACTACTGTCAGTCACTGAAGCCTTGCGGATTGCAAAAGCTGATTCCAGATCATCAGTTCTCATTTTGCTGGATCTTTCTGCTGCTTTTGGCACAGTGAATCATCAGATTCTCCTGTCCACCCTCTCATCACTGGGCATCACAGGGATTCCACTTTGAATCCTATCTCACAGGCAGGTCCTTCAGGGTGGCCTGGGGAGGAGAGGTATCCAAAGCACATCATCTGGTCACTGGGGTTCCTCAGGAACCAGTGATGTACACTACATCACTGGGGCCAATCATACAGGCACATGGCTTCTCCTACCACTGCTATGCTGATGACACACAGCTCTATCTTTCATTTCAACCAGATGATCCAACGGTAGCTGCCGGATCTCAGGCTGCTTGGCGGACATCTCAGAGTGGATGAAAGAACATCACCTACTGCTCAACCTGGCAAAGACTGAGCTCCTTGTTTTCCCTGCCACTCCGACTCTACAGCATGATTTCACCATCCATTTAGGTACTGCCAGAAATCTTGGTGTAATCTTTGATGACCAGCTGACTTTCAAAGACCATATAGCTAAAACTGCTCAATCTTGCAGGTTTGCCTTATACAACATTAGAAAGATCAGGTCCTTTCTAACAGAGCAGGCCACACAACTTCTTGTCCAGGCCCTGTCATCTCTAGGCTGGACTACTGCAACGCTCTTCTAGCCGGTCTTCCTTCATGCACAATCAAACCTCTACAAATGATTCAGAATGCAGCAGCACGACTGGTCTTCAACGAGCCCAAAAAGGCCCATGTCACGCCTCTCTTTATCACCCTGCACTGGCTCCCAGTTGCGGCTCGCATCAAATTCAAGACACTGATGCTTGCATACAGGACAACTTTCAAGCGACTGCTGAAAACTCATCTCTTTCGATACTATTTATACAATTTATACTATTTATATACTAAAAAAAATCCTTTATTTTACTTGTTTCCCTTTCTAGCTTGTACTTATCTGAACAATGCCTGTGCTATGGTATTATGAGCACTTCCTAAGTTGTTTTGCCTCTTTAGGACAAATCACTTGATGTATTCCCCACCTGTAAGTCGCTTTGGATAAAAGCGTCTCCTAAATGAGTAAATGTAAATGAATGAACGAGAAGCCAGGGCCAAGGCCTGCGAAGGCCATCTGCAAAGTGCCTGGTCTGGGATCACTGCTCTGTCCCAACAAAGAGACTTTTTAAAAGAAGAACTTGACATGGTTCACACAGAACACAAACATGCCTATATGCTGCAAAGTGCAAAGGGAAATGCACACCACAGAATTTCCCCTTACCAGTAAACTAGTGCCTCTTAGTCAAAAACCCTCATTCCAGAAGGGGGGCGAAAGCCCCCTTCCCAAGACATCACCTGCCAGCATCCCAGAACTCCCAACAGCAGCAAGGGGGTGGGAGCCTTTCAAGGGAACACTGTCTTTCAGTCACGGTGTGGCCCCCAAAGAACTAGATAAGCTGGCCAGAAACATTCCCATGTTTACCCCAAACCCTGCAGGAGGCCATGACGTGCATGCCTACGTGAAAGACATTGATTTTCACTTGCAAGGTGTGTTCAGCCCAGCTGAAATCTGAACCATCAGCAGAGCAGGACAGAGAAGCTACAACTGAATCAGCAGAGATCTTGAGGCTTTTAAGGGGACTTCTCTGGGAAAAGCACCACAAGGGAGACAAGAGGGACAAGTCAGATCAAGCATGACTAAGCATGGGATCTGACCTCCACTCCCACTCAGAGAACTCTCAAACTGAACCTCACAACCAGATCACTGCTAATCCACTGTCAACCACCGAACCAGATATTCCCTCACCAAGTGATGATATCACTCAACCATCTCAACTGACTGTTGAACTGCCAGAGCCAGCCAACAGCCAACACCACACTTCCAGCCAGGATTCCAACATTCCTGAGAGCACAGTTTTGGTAGTCTGCCTCCCCGACGAGCCACATGAGACCAGTCCTGACTGTCTGCCAATCAACACACAAGTCCCAGCACCAAGACTCCAAGAAACCTGATAGAATATGGGGTGGCTAAAAACCTATACCTGGCCATCACATTAGAAAATGAGGTGAGACTGGAAGCCCTCGTAGACACTGGAGCTGACCTGACTTTAACCCTCTGGGGTCTGAGGGTGTTTTGGGGCCCTGGAGAAGTTTTGACATGCCCTGACATTTGTGCTTTTTTCAGTATCTTAAAAACACATTAATGGCTATAGTCTGATTACATTGTAATCAGCAAAAACTGGGCTACAATAATATGCAAGCAACATTAATGTACATGTTTGTGTTTTTGAGAAAACAACGTTTATGCATGGTTAGTGGAAAACTAAAATCTTTAAGTCACTGAAATAAGGCCATGAAACACATTCAGAATGTTAGTTCACAAGACTTTTGAGAACTGGGTGTGGTAGTCTAGAGTTTTTTTCTACAAAATGATGTGAAAATCATCCCATTCACTCGTTTACAGAAAACAATATATTGATTTAAATTTTATAAGACATGTTTTGTGATTAAAAGGGAATATGTGAGGGAGTGACATCTGCCATGAATATTTAATGATTCACACCTGAGAGACAAAAGGCCCTCCTCTAATGGCCCATCAATGAGACTGTGACTGTTAGGTAGAAACAAGACGAGATTCAAAGAAGTTTTAGACTATTTGTATTTTATTTACAACACAGTATCATCAAAACATACATACTGAAGGTCAAAAGCACATTATTGACTGCACTGATCTAACCATAGAGACGTGAACAGACTTTGTGCCATTGCTGAAAACTGTTTTCTGGATTCTGTTCAACGAGTGAAATAAGTAAATTATACCTCATATTTAAGTAATTACAAAATACAAAACCATTTTATGTCTGGGAAACTAATATATTTTTGTGAAGCACGTCATAAACATCTATTCGTGAACCGAGTATATGACAGCAGTTTTGCCTAAACAATCTTAGACTCTGTCATTCAGTGTTACTGTCACGGTTCATGGGTCTGTGTGTTCATTCCTGTGTGTGGTAGTGTGTCTGTGTGTTGTTGTCACTGGTCTGACTGCTTGTTAGCGTTGCCAAGCAACCCTGGTGCTGGGAGCTAATCAGTGCAGCTGCACCTGTTGCTCATTACCGCTGCTTATATCTGTCTCGCGTTTGCTGTGTTTGTTGTCAGATTGTTGTTCGCTCATGTCTTGTTGTTGTTCTCTCCAGTGTTTCTTCTTTCCAGGGATTGCTTCTTTTCCGTGTGGATATTCTGCCTCTGTGGATTTAGCCGTACCACTTGTGGATTGCTCGTTCAGCGACGGATCATTTCACCCGCCTGTTGCTTTCTCCGTGCTGTTGGGACTGTGGCTTGCAGCTTTACTTCTTACCGTTTGCCTTGCTTTATCTGCCCTGCACGATCTTTAATAAACTTTGTTACACTTGCTATTGGATTTCGAGTCTAGTTTGTGACAGATACAGTGTAAACACTATTACTTTTATATCACATCATTTTTATTTTATAGAACATTAAAAACACCCTGGCGTCGTGAAACATTTCAATGCAATGAAATGAAACATACTTCATTACCAGGTTTCACTTGACGGCACATGTAGTCGGGAATTATAGGTTGGAAAAATCTAACTACTAGTTATGTCACAGTAACACAACAACTAACGTAAGTAGGCTAATAAAAGAAAGACTTACTCCTTCAGTGGATCTCACAGTGCGTCACATCACATTCTTTCTCTGAGGGAAATATAAATCTTACTCCTCACAGCGCTGCTTCTTCCAGTAACAAGATGCAAGTAGCAGAGATAAACAATGAAGTCTTTTGCTTTGTTTACGTTGATGTGGGCGGTACGCCGCTTGCGCCTCCACGTGGCTCATTATAATATCAAAAGTGTTAGTAGCTCGTGGGCGTGATCAAATTAAAAATAATTAGGTCTGACGAGAAAGACTAGACATGGGGTTAGTTTCATACAGATTACTTTAACACATGATATTTGTTTTCTATAGATATCTCTCTCATGTCTCTGTATTGAGTATTCACTGAGTTTTAATTCATTTTACTGACACATTTCTTAATGCCGATCACAGAGAACAACGCAGCAGACTGCATACCCTGTTTGTTTGCTTTATTTGTTGTTATTATGAGTGTACACAAATAAAAGTAGATTCCTTACAGATTCGACTGATATATTGCTCTTATCTGTACGATTAAAAATGACGGAGTAATTGAAGTTCTTTTTGGCGTTATCAGAAAAACTGCCACAAACCATGCCAACGCGTGGTTTGATCACCCGAGACAGACTACCAGGTCACAAAGGTCAGGCCAAACCATCCCTGAGCTCTGCACACTAATCAACGAGCAAGAGACTTTAATACCAGCCAACACCAAAGGGGTCGCTGTTTGACTCAACCTGAAATGTGGCCAAACCCTCAGCCACAGCCTACGCTTCTTCCAGCCTTCACCTGAGCATGTGGAACTGGGCCTCACTTTGAACTCATTTTACCAGTTGAATTGACCTCTCCCTGTTTCCATGATTTTCAGAACTGCATGGCAATGGATGTCAGAGTGCCTAAAGCCTACCATCTGGGTTGGCTAGTGAGTTATGACTTCCAAGTCATGCCAGTGGTAAAGGAGCAGGTGTGCAGAACAGAGCTAACGGTGGACCAACACCTTGCTGTGTACACAGTCTCTAGCCATCCCACCTGCGAGACTGACAACGTTACTGCACCCCCAACTGCACCACAACACAGAGGATGTAAAGACAGAAAAACTATGCCCTGGTTTTGAGACACAAGTTCAGCAAATTCTGAGGGATGCTGATGCCCTACAGGAGGATGCAGATCGCCACAAACTTCGTCAAGTCCTGTACAAATACAAAGACTCATTTGCCAAGGACTCTTTAGACTGTGGCCTCACTGACCTGCATGTGGTGCGTGTCCCAACGCACCCAAAAGCTCCACCCACCTTTGTCAAGCAGTACAAGATTCCCCTCGAATCGTATGAACCTGTGCAGGACATCATCACCTCGATGCTTGAGAAGGGTGTCATCCGTCCATGTAACAGCACCTACTCTGCCCCCATCTGGCCTGTCCTCAAACCAAACGGCAAGTGGCGGCCAACCATCGACTATAGGAAGCTGAATCAACAGGTGCCATTATCGCGGTGGCCCATGACACAGCTGGAACAGGAGATACCAAGAATCAGAGGAGCTACAATCTTCTCCACGCTTGATGTGGCCTCAGGATTTTGGACTATACCAGTGCATCCAGATGATCAACATAAGTTAGCCTTCCGTTTTGACAATCGTCAATACACGTTCACAAGGTGCCCATTCGGCTATGCCAACTCACCCGCCGAATTTAACATCTTCCTCAACAAGGCGTGCCCAGATGCCAGGGTAAGAGGAAACCTTGTTTTTGTGGATGATATCCATTTGCAATGTATTCAGTGAGCTCGGGATGTTTCACACATTTCCACGGTGGCTGATCATCGAGCTGAAGACCTGGTGAGCTTGAGGGACTCCAGGATCAAGTGGATGATTTAAATAAGCAAACAGACACCATGACTGATGCCCTCGGGAGTGTCTCGCGGCGCTATCGTCTGCTGCAGACGCGTTCGCTTCCCACCCCCTCTAGCCAGGTTACGCGGGTAGCCAGAAATCTGCTCTCCATCCTCGGCAGCCCTGGGGAGAAGGAGAGGGAGGACCCAGAGAAGTTGGTCACAGAGCCTGAGAAAGAGCCTGCCGCTGGGCCTGAGGAGGAGGGCACCACAGCGTACCCCTTTCCGGACCACATGCTGGCCCAGAGTGAGTATTTTTTTTTGCACTGCAAAAAGGGCTTATCTTACTTAGTATTTGTGTCTTGTTTTTAGTCAAAATATCTAAAAATTCTAAAATTAAGGTGAATTTACTAAATAAGCAAAATGGCATAAGGTACACTGGGAGTGGTTTGGGTAGTTCGGTTTGCAATTTTTCAGTAAAGACTAAAAAACTTGGTGGTATAGGTGTCCATTGCCAGTTTATTCAATGGGATCAATTAAGTGGTCAGTGGGACTTTTGTCCAAAAACCCGGAAAGCCATCCCCATTGAATAAACTGCAAACTGACAAAAATCCCATTTCAAATTTATTGAATGGCATCGGTTTAATAGATTGGTGGACAATCATCCCGCTAAACTAATATAGCCATCCCACTGCATATATTGCAAATGGACACATATTCCATTTGCAATGTATTCAATGGGATGGCTATAGTAGGTTAGTGGGATGATTGTTCACCAATCTATTACACCCTTTAACTGTCACTCCCATTTTTGAACACAGACATAAAAATGCACTATCCAGACTTAAATGTGTATAATTCATGAATGAAAACATTTTATAATATGATTTTAATGTACATTTCCCATGGTAATACAATGTCTGATCTTTTGTGAAAAACATCAGAACTCATTTTATGATGTTGATTTTTGTTGCACTCTTGACATATATTAATCTGTTACTTTTCCTACATAATTTGTAACACAAAAATATGGTAAAATATCTATTTAGGAGTCTTAGACCTTTCCAATGATGTATAGGTTGTCATGATTACACTGCAAAAAAAATGCTTTTTCTTACTTAGATTTTGTGTCTTGTTTCCAGCCAAAATATCAAAAAGTCTTAAATCAAGGAGGATTTTCTAGCCAAGCAAGAATTATTGTCTTGTTTTTAGAAAAAAGTACAAACAAAATAATCTGCCAATGGGGTAAGCAAAATAATCTTATTTTTTGCTTATCCCACTGGCAGATTATTTAGCTTGTTTCAAGCAAAAACTCACTTAATTTTGACTTTATTTTTTTTTTCTTCTAAAAACAAGACAATTTTTGCTTGTCTAGAAAATCCTTCTTGAATTTTTAGATATTTTGGCTGGAAACAAGACAAAATCTAGGTAAGAAAAGATTTTTGTGCAGTGTAAATTAGGATTTACTTGTAATATGGTGAAGTAAACTTCCCACAGAGGAGACGGTGATGGTTGAAGGGTTAAACTGATCCCATTCACTAAATTGCAAATTGACCCAGATCCCATTTCCAATTTATCGAATGGGATCGGTTTAATAGATTGGTGGACACTCATCCCACTAAACTACTGTATCTGTTCTATTGTATATATTGCAAATGGACACATATTCCATTTGCAATGTATTCGATGGCACCCCTTCCCAGACCCTAAGTGAGTATGATGCTCCTATGACCTAACTCACCTGGTCCTTTTTACGTGTTTTCTTTTTGCAGATCAGCTCATCGAGGAGTTCAGGGGCCACTGGGAGGGCATGGACTCCACGCCAAAACTAATTAATAATGTCTCATCCAAGGTCTTTAGAATTAAAAATTGTATAGCTTTCATGTCAGCTGGCCAGACCAACCTGACTTTTTTAAGACAGTGCAAAATTTCTTAGCCAACTCTCTACCACTATTTAAAAAAATGTGGCGCAGTACCTGAATGAGACCCCGCCACCCACATGCCAGCTTACCCGCACAGCATTGGAGGGAGATCTCAGAAGGGAGATCTGGAATTTGATACGCCCAGTAAGGCACATCATGGCAGTTCACAAACTGGCTTGCCAGGAGGCTGCAAAGCAAAGGATCCCTGAGATTCTGGGTAAGTTTTCAACTTCTCTCGCCTTTCACACTTTGGCATCCGAAGCGACCCTAAACGCTTCTCTATTTTTCTGTGCAGATCTCCTGAAGAGTGGCCCAGAAAAAAAAGCACCAGTGATCGTTTTATGGGCACCTCACTGCATACTGGGCCAGTATTTATGGCCACCTCAGTGGGGTGTTTCAAAATTTAACAATCCAGGAGGTGAAGGAAGGCCGTCAGATGGCAAGCGAAGGCTGTATCATCATCAAGGTGAGTGTTTCTCTCTCTCTCTCTCTCTCTCTCTCGTGCGGAATGAGTGTTGCGTGGAGCGTGTGAGTTGAGAGTGTTGCTGTGGTGAGAGTGAACTTTTTCCTTTTTATTTCTTCTTTTTCCTACACTGTCTTTCTGCAGGTGTTTTGGTGTTGTGAATTTTTAGTATAAGTTTGTGGAGGTATTAGTTATTGCGTGAAGTAATAAATGAGAGGACGCCGTATGGCGGCGTTGGCCGGGTGGCTATGGCGGCGTCAGCGGCACCTTGGCAAAGTTTTGACAATCTTTCACGCAGGCATGGTATTAAAATAGTGCCTGCTTTTAGTTGTTTGGTTGAAGATTTTGCTTTGGCTGTTGGAAAGGTTGTCGGGTATGATAGTATTGCGTCTGCCTCTTGAATGAATAGCGCTGTAGATATTTTTTTAGACGCTATAGAGAAGGTAAATAGTGTTGTTCAGAGTGGAGTTGTGATCCAAGATACATTGGTTTCTGTTATACTGTCAATTCAACCAGCAAAAAAAATAATCCTCTTTAATGTTCCACCTTTTATAAAGGATGAGTTACTACTGACAGAGCTGTCTAGGCATGGCAAGATCATGTCTCAAATGAAAAAAATACCGCTTGGCTGTAAGTCTCCATTGCTCAAACATGTTGTTTGTTTTAGACGGCAAGTGTATATGATTTTAAATAACGGTGCAGATGAAATTAATGTGGCGTTCAAATTTCAAATTGATGGATTTGATTATGTCATCTTTGCATCTTCCGAAACAATGAAGCGTTTTGTTTGCGGCCAAGAAGGACATACTAAACGAGTGTGCCCTGAAAAGGTTGAGGGTACAGATGTTGTTGTGCCGACAAATGAAAATGCCGGTAGCAGTAATGGGGAGCAGGCTAGCGTTGCTAATATATTGACTAATGCGCGAAAGGAGCGTGGAGATGGTGAAAACAGAAAGAGTGTTGATGTTGGTGGGGTTGAAGGTAAGGAAAGTATGGATGTTGTTTCAGGAGGTGTAGATAGTACAGAAAATGAGAATGAAAATGAAACTAATGTGAGTACTGACACTGTTGTTGCTGTAGATAAATGTATTTTAACTGAGGAGAATAAAAATACTAAGTTTGAAAAAGATGAAGTTTTGTTTAAAGCTCCTGCTAGCAAGAGGCAATGTGTTCGGAAATCCCCCCCCGAATGAAATTGATTGGAGAAAAAAATGGAAAGTGGAAGTATACTTTGCGCATTTGAATTCTATTAAAGGTGGAGTGGCTATACTTTTTGTACTGTGTGTGAAGAGGATTTTTTTTTAGTTTTTTGTTGTGATAATGTTTTTGTGATGATGGTTTGATGTTATTTTGATACTGATTATCTTTTTTTATCTTTCTTTTTGCGGCTTTATTGTTAAGAATAGAGAAAAGTTTGTGAATGCTTGTGAGGAGCGTCGTTGGTCAGTGTTTACTGATCGCTATGGCGGCTTCTCAGCACGTGAGTTTGGAAAGTTTGAAGCGCTGACATGGCGTTAAGGTCATGCCGGCAGAGCGTTGTTCAGTCAAGGATTGTTTTCTTGCTGTTGCTGCTGTTGTTGGTCATGATTGCATTCTTTCTGCATCTAGAATGAATACCGCAATAGTGATGTTTTTGAGCAATGTTGATAAAGTAGATAAAGTTGTAGAGACCGGGATTGTTGTGAATGATTCTCTTACTCCGGTCATGCCCCTCGTTCAACCTACGAAAAGAGTGATTTTGTCAAATGTCCCGCCGTTTATTAAAGATGAGGTAATTGAGAGGGAACTGTCGAGACATGGAAAGTGTGTGTCAAAAATAAAGAAAATCTCACTCGGTTGTAAATCACTACAGTTGAAGCATGTTGTATCATTTAGGAGGCACGTGTATATTATCCTAAATAATCAAAACGAAGAGCTAAATTTAGCCATGAAATTTAGGATTGAGATTGATTATGTTTTTTTTGCTACCTCAGAGTCCATGAAGTGCTTTGGTTGCAAACAAGAGGGTCATGTCATACGTGCAAGCCCTGAGAAGAATGTAGATCAGAATTGCAATGCAGATGAAGTGTTTACAATTACAAATCAAGCACACAAGTGATAAAGTATCTTGTATGGGTAAAGATGGATCTGGTGATTGTGAAAGTAATAAAATTGACAGTCTGGCCACAAATGAAAAGATACATGAAGGTGGTGTTTTTGAGGCTAATAAGCAGGCCATATTGGAAGATGCTTTGGATGTTGACATGTCAGAAGATCAAAGTTTATTTAAAACACCTACTTCGAAAAAGGAAAACTAAAGGCAAAGGAAAAGATAGACGGGCTAGCAAAAAAGTTGCTGGATTAGTTGCTGGTGATGCAAGGGAGTTGGACTCGGAGCTGAGTAATGTTGACGAGTCTGCTGTGGACAGTGATTGTGAGTCGTCAGACTCTGTGAGCTCAGCTTCACAGAAGCAATCGGTCCACAGCGCTTACACATTGGATAAAATTAAAAAGTTTCTTCAGACAACGAAAGGCATGAAGGGTATGAATGTAGAGGATTACTTTTCAGATCATGAGTTGTTCATAAATTCAACCAGGGCTTTAATGAAAGAGACTGGAGCCTTCACTGAACAAGAAGTCTTTAGGCTGAAGAAAATTGTCCAAAAGCTAAAACTAAATTTACTGAACGATGAATTTGAATCAGTCTAGCTTCTTTTCTCTCTTTTTGAAGTGTTTGTTTTTAGTGTGCTCATTTTACCTTTTTATGAGTAGAATAAGGTTGGGCACACTTAATTTAAATGGTGCATGAGACAGTAAGAAAAGAGCAATGCTTTATGATCTCACTAAACAAAAGAAAATTGATGTAATGCTGGTTCAGGAAACTCATAGTGATGTTTATAATGAGAATGACTGGATAATGGAATGGGATGGGTTAATTATTTGAAGCCACAAAAATCACTGTAGTGGTGGCTTAGCTGTACTTTAAAAAAAAAAAAAAAAAAAAAAAATAGCTTCAAACCAGTTTCATATGAGGTAGAACATGTTGAGGGACATCTAATGAAAATAACAGCAAAATTTGAAAACATGATTTTAGTTTTTATAAATGTGTATTCTCCTGTTCTTGGTTCTGAAAGAGTTGCTTTTTTGGATAAATTAAGCAATATTCATGTTTATTGGAGGGGATTTTAATTGTACAGCAAATGATACAATGGATAGGAATCATAAAGAGCCACATTTAGCTTCTCAACATGCTATAAGAAAGCTTACAGCAGAACATGATTTGTGTAATATATGGAGAACTTTATATAAAGAAGAAAGACAGTATACATGGGTTCAAACGAGAGAGAATTGTATTTCCATGGCAAGATTGGATAGGTTTTATTGTTTTAAGCACCATTTTAATGTTATCAAGAAATGTGAGATTTTGCCTAGTGGTTTTTCTGATCACAATTTAATAATCTGTAGTGTTTTTATTGCATAAAGTCTGAGAGTGCTTACTGGCCCTTTAATACTTTAATACTAATGCTCCTTTCATTCCACTTTCTGGAATGTTGTATACTCTTGCCATTGAACCTTTATTGGTTCACAGTAAAATCCCCAGTATTAAATCAACACTGCTCAGAGTGCATTTGGTCCCACTCCAAATGGTGTTAAAGTTAATGAGATAATTAAGTCATTAATTAAGTGCTGATTGAGCATTAGTGATGAACATCTGCTGTTAACAAGCAGAATCACTGAAAAAGAAAAAAAAAAAACAAACACACATTAGAACTAAAACTGACTTAAGCCACAGCCGTAGATGAGATGATCAAATACATAAAAGAAAACATCTCTCAAGATCTCAGCAGAGTAGGATTAAATAACTCCACAAACAGCATCACCAGCTTCACTTATTGCTAACCAGTCTGACCATATTCCATCAGACAACTGCAGAAGATCTTATTGAGAATTAACAGAGGTTCAAATATTGATGTTTTACAGGTCAAAAAATTATACCACCATCATGGAGGTTGGTGTTTGCTGTAGTTGGACTCTTGATGCTTTTTAAACTTTTAAATAATTAATTTCTAAATGCTTGATGTAGCAGATTTCATTTTCCACTTGGAAAACATTTGTTTCTTTTTCTTTGGATTATTGACTGAAAATCATCTATATCACTACAGAACTGCTAAAAACAAATTAAGAAAATATTAAAAATACGACCCTGCAATATTAAAATAAGGAAAAGCTTCAGCTCAAGCTTTCAGACATGAACAATTATTCTATGATTCACAACGGTGGTGTCAATAAATATTCGTACTGCAGAGCATGATGGGAGTTTTGTATTATGGTGTTAACCAGCATGCATTGCAGTGTGAAATGTTTTGTTGATTGTCACCATTTTTGAGATTCATATGCTGATTCTTGATGTATCTGTGCGTCTGTTTAATACAGCGAATAATAAACAAGTAAGCACATAGATTTAAAATCATTCATGATAATTGTTTGTAACAATTTTTTTATTCTCATATTGCTGTTTCACGGGGTTAGAAGTGCAAAACCTAAATATGAAAAAAAAAGTGAACTATTTTCAATGTAATCAGTATAGGCCACAATAATAGTAACAGCTACTACATGCTCAACAATTCAAGGACTGAACTGAATCTAATTCAGAAAGTCAAGGGTCAAGAGCTCAACTAAAGCAAGCCCTGATCTCCATGATGGTGGCAACGTTTTTAACCAATACAACATCAAAATTTAAACCTCTGATGATTCTCAATAAGAGCTTCTCTCATCTGACAAAAATAAAGACAGTCTGTTTAGTAATGAGTGAAGCTGGTAGTGCTGTTTGTGGATTTGTTTAATCATCCTCTGCTAAGATCATGAGAGATTTAATGTATTTTATTTCAGCTGATTTCATCTAAGGCTGTGGCTGAAGTTGTAGTTCCTATGTTTCTCTTTTCTTCAGTGACTCTGCTTGTTAACAGCAGGTGGTCATCACTAATGCCCAATCAGCACATAATTAATTACTTAATTATCTCATTAATGTTAACTCTGCTTCAGTGTTACTTTAACACTATTTGGAGTGGGACCAAATATTGCACACATATCCCACTTGCAATGTATTCAATTGGGTGGCTATCCATTCAATAAATTGCAAGTGGACACACATCCCACTTGCAATGTATTCAATGGGCTGGGGATGTTTTACCTACAAAAAATGTATCGATTGATAGTTATAAGGGTCCATATCCTAAACCTGAGGTCTAATTTTGCCCCGAGTTTGGTGCAGTCTGCCCCTGTTTTGGGTGAGTTACAGCCGGTCAGATTTATCAACCAGGTCAGATTTATCAAGCAGGTGGCATTCGGTAGGCCTCTTGGAGGTCTACCTTTGACCCGAGTTTGGTGAAGTTTGCCACCGTTTTGGGAGAGTTTTCATCCACAAAATAGCTCATATTTGTTCATTGAACCACTAAGGAGGGCCCGTCAAATCGATTGCAGGTGGACAAATACTCAAATCCAACAAGATTCTACAGTATTATGACATAAAACTGAAACGAATGGGTTCCACTGAGTGTGCGGAGTACAGTTGTAACAAATTTAACTTCTCTTATTTTAAGTCTCATTGTCACCAAAGGGTTCTTTTAGGGTAATCCTATTTCAAAGAATTTACCAATCACCAATTCCATCAAACATGTACAAAACAAAAGACTCTCATTGAGCAGTGCATGTATTAATTGACATATACTTCAAGCAAGCTTGGTTCAACCCCACAGCACAATGAATGGTAAATAAGTAAATTGAGTCCAAGAGGCTTATGTGGTTACAGGTGAAGAGTCCATGGGTCCAGTGAATTCACACATGGTAAAATACTGAACTCAGAGAGTCCACAACAAAGCAGCAGTACAAAAACACTGGGCCCAGCCAAAAGGCAAAAAGTGTGAAAGTTACAAGTAAAAAACCCGATCAGTCTCACCCACGTTATCTTCTCAGGGATCCCTGGATTTCCCTGGCCATGCCACGAAAAAGAGGGAAAAGCATTCCAGACACGATCCCAAACAGAGAAAACATCTTTGTTAGCTGAAAAATAGTCCTTGACAACACTCAGGCATTCCTCAAGACAATGTGCCAGGTAAAACTTTAGTCCATGGCACGGGCACCAGCCCTCCCCACCAAGGCACTTCCCAGCCCTTTTGTTTGCCAGCCTCTCAGCGCAGGCTCCCTGTCACTCCATATGCCATCTCCTTAAATCAAAATGGCTGCCCCCCTCACCACTTCCAATTCAATACATCAACTCCCCCCACCTGCAAAATAATAAACAAATATAAATAACAAAACAAACAAACAAACCAACCATTCTCCCCCCATGATTTGAAACATTCGGAATGATTTGAATAGTTTAATATTTGAAATGAACAATATTTGTAATGAACACGTTCTAAATTAACATATAGTTTTGTGGCTGTGTCAGAGACTCCTGGCCTTCTTCGGCATGGGGAGGGCTGGTGGAGGATGGTGGGCTGGTGGAGGATGGTGGGCTGGTGGAGGGTGACCTTGCAGCGGGCCTCTTTCGGGGTTTCGTCATCTTTCTTTTTTTGGGCTGTTTTGGACTGTCGGGCTTACTTTTATTCCATATTTAACAATTTATAAACATCATTATAAAATAAATTTACATAATCCCTAAATTATTAAAAAGATAAAACCAACTGACCATCACTATTAATAGCACAAAGAACATTCCCAACAGACCATTTTTCAACAAAAGCCTGTAAATTACTAGTTAATTTATAATAAACATACTCAATTCGGAGGTGAGCTTCTAACAATCCCTGAAAAACCTGATGAACCTCTTTTGACCCTTTTTTCTGTATTTTGTTTTTCCTGGAAAGCCATATAGAAAGTTTAGCTATTCCGAACACAAAATTCATCAAAACATGGTTTTGTTTTTTCTTAACAGAATACTTTGGTCCAAAAATAAATAAAGGAAAAGAAAAACATTCCCCCCAATTTAAACACCATTGTTCTAACAAATTAAATAACATCCCCTATCTACCACAACCACAAAATAAATGCACCAAAGTTTCATTTTGAATACAAAATGGACATTTCACTCCTTGACTTGGATCTATATGGGCTACATGTTTATTAGTGGCTATAGCCCCATGAACTATTCTCCATTGAAGATCTCCTGTCCGTTTATCAATAGGCATCTTATACAATGTTCTCCAACATCCTTTCACTGAAGGATCAGGGCCAAAAAAGTCAAACCACTTTGATGTTTTCATTCCTTCAAAAGCTCTGCTATGGAGTAATTTTACACACAATATATAAGCCTCCTTCTTACTCAACTCTTCAAAAGAACCCAGATGTAAATTTGTAAATGAAAGAAAACCATCTTCCAAACCAACCCGTTCATTAACAGTTAAGGAAATATCAAGATGTGGGAAAATATACTCACACCCATCCTCCCACTGATTAACCAAATCACAATCTTCAGCAAACTCCCTTAATGATTGTGGTAATGATTCACAAATTTCTACCACAATCCTTTTCATCAATCTTTCAGATCTTATGTTTGCCAACTGTCCTAATTCAACAAGAGATGAATGCATAGCTTTTAAAAGATGGCCTAACTTTGTACAACCAGCCTCTCTCAATGCTGAGTGCAGGCTAGCAGAATTTAAAGAATTTACATAAAGGAATTCATTATAAAAGAGGGCTCTTCAAAGATCCACATACCAGGCAAAGCACCAGAATCTCTTGATACTTTCAAACTTTGCCATGCCTGCAAAACTGAATCATAAAAAGATGGTAAACCTGTGACTTGTACCTCATCATTTTTCAACAGAAAAAATTGCTTACTATAACCCAACCTTCCTATCCTCTGTAAAAGCAATTTTGCAGTTTCATGCCATCTCAAACCATTTGCATACAAAAATCTTTGTGCAGTTTTCAGTCTAAAAGCCACTATTTTGGAAGACAAATCAACAAGTCCCTGACCTCCTTCACAAAGTGGGAGATATAGAGCAGCAGCTCTAATCCAATGATACCCAGTCCAAAAAAAGTCTAAAATTATCTTCTGCACACTTACAATCAATGCCTTTGGTGGATTTAAAACCATAACTTTATGCCAAAGCATAGAAGCAACCAAGTTATTGATTACTAAAACACGTCCTCTATACGACATCTGAGGAAGCAACCATCTCCATTTAGAAATTTTTGCACATACTTTTTCCATTATCCCCTTCTAATTCTTTTCTTGGAATTGTTGTGTCCCCAATTTTTTTTATTCCATTACTTCCCCACTTTAAACCACCAGGCAAGCAAGGTATCTTTTCCTCTCTCCACTGTCCCACTTTTAAAGCCTCACTTTTATCCCAATTAACTTTTGATGAAGAAGCCTTCTCATAACACTTCAAAGCCTTTACAATTGTATGTATATCTTTTTCATTTTTAATAAATATATTAATATCGTCTGCATAAGCAGATATTGCTAAAGGTGAATCAGTTCTACAGCCTGGTAAAATAAAACCAGTCAAATGCTTTCTTAAAAAAGCATAAACAACAGATAATGAATAAAGCTGTCCGGAAATAGGGCAGCCTTGCCTTATTCCCCTCTTTACTGGTATTGGTCTACTAAGGCCCCCTCCGACCTTGACCATACAAGAAGCATTATTATAAAGAAGACTCACCCACGCTATAAATTTCTCTCCAAATCCAAAAGCTTTGAAAACAGAAAACAAAAAATCATGATTTATTCTATTGAAGGCTTTATCTTGATCTAGGGATAAAATTCCAACATTTTGATCGTACACATTACACACATCCGTAACATCTCTCATTAAAAACAAATTGTCCATTATTGTCTGATCTGGAATGCAATAGCTTCAATCCATGTGTACAAGTAAACCTATATACGGCTTTAACCTATTAGATAAGGCTCTAGAAAGCACTTTATAATCAGCACACAAAAGAGCAACAGGTCTCCAATTCTTAAGTTCAGTTAAATCTCCTTTTTTAGGAAGTAGTGCTAAAACAGCCCTTCTGCAGGAGGCTGGGAGTACATTATCATTATACGAGCTCATTAAAACCTCATGCAAATCAGGTCCAAAGACCCCCCAAAAATGTTTATAAAAGTCAATCGTAAGTCCATCTATTCCAGGTGCACGTCCAGATGCCAGTTGATTAACAGCTATAGTGAGTCCTTCCAGACTTATTTCTGTATCCAATTCAGCTTTTTCCACTTCACTAAGTTGAGAGGAACTTCTAAAAGATTCTGGACACATTGCTCATCACACTGCTCCTTGCCATACAACTCGGTATAAAAATCTAAAGCACATCTCCTCATTTCCACTCCCTCTGTTTTTACATGACCATCTAGACATTTTAAACATGTCATGCGCTGATCTTTCACAGAAGTTTTTTCCAAGTTGAAAAAGAAAGTACTTGAGGCGTCCATATCTTTTAATTGAATAAATCTTGATCTCACAAGTGCTCCTTTCACTTTTTCTTGCAGCAAGGCACTCAGTTCCAACCTCTTGGTGTTCAATTCATCGTTGTTTCCAGTCTCCTCCCCATTTAAAAGTTTACATTCAATGTGTCTTATGGCCCACTCCACCTCCTCTATGGCCTGTTTTAACATAACAGAAGAAAAAGAGGTATACTGTTGACAAAAAGTTCTAATTTAAGCCTTCCCAACTTACCACCACTGATTTAAAGACTCAAAAAACTTTTTTCCACTTATCCCAAAAAATCTTAAAGTTCTCACAAAAAAACATCATCTTGGAGTAATTTATTATTAAAGTGCCACTGAGATCTATTAACTACTTGCTTCAAGAGAAGAGTCACAATAACAAGACGATGATCAGAGAAACCTACTGGTCTAATAGAGCTATCAAGTAACTTAGATCTGAGCCCTTGTAACATATCAAATCTATCCAATCTAGCTGCGCTCACTTTTCCATCCACAGCCTTCACCCATGTATATTGTTTCACATTTGGAAATTTAATTCTCCAAGCGTCTATTAAATTAAAATGAAGTAATAACTTCTTTAGGTTTTTACTGGATTGTATATGTGGCTCTTCACTAAGCCTATCAATATTAAAATCAACAGTACAATTCCAGTCTCCACCTAAAATAAAATAATCACAATCACCTTGTTCAAGACTTTTCTTTATATTATTGAAAAAGTCTATTCTTTCAGTCCCAGTATTGGGTGCGTAAATATTAATAAAGCAGTAAATTGATCCCTCTATGTCAGCTTTAACCAATAAACCTCGACCATTAACTAACATTCTAGAATTTAAGATCTTCATTTTTAAACTGCTAGAGAAAAGCACAGTCACCCCTCCACTAACATTACTCCCATGATTTTAAAAAAAAATTGACCACCCCAAAATAAACCCCAATCAACTTCATCTTTTATAGTACTATGCGATTTATTATGAAGAAAAAAAATCACATCAAGTTTGGTCATGTGAACTGTCTCTTTTACCAATTCTCTCTTCTGTCTGTCCCTCCCACCATTTATATTTAAAGAGCCTACTCTTAAACTCCCCATTAAGAAAAAGAGAAAGAAGGACATATAGAGAAAAAAAGAAACCAAAAAGTGCAACATGATAAAGACAGACATCACTTATTTTTTTGCTAAAACCTTTTTACATTTTCTAGTTTTATTTGACTTGGAGACCTTTTTCAATGCAGTGACATGTTTCCTCAATCGATACCTTTTCCTTTCATCTAATAAATCAAAACCGACCATTTTTGCAAAATTGCAACAGACCTAATGAATTTTTCTGTGTCAGCAAAATAGTCATCAACCTTGACAGAATGTCCAAAAGTATCATCAAGAAAATTATTAATTTCCTCCAATGAATACAAATCTCTTGACCTGTTTGACCCATCAACTCCTTCTCCGTCTGACTCATCCTGTTCCATTTCTTCAGCATCACTTTCTACTTGATTTTTATCTTTTGATACAGTTTCTGCATGCTCCTGATTATTTTTGACAACAACATCCTGCAAAACAGGCACACTTTTACCCATGACTTCACTTACATTCATTCCTTCTCCTGTGTTGTCAACTTCTTTTGAGCTCACCGCAGCTTTATCTGCAGAAACTGACTGCTCTAAACGCCCATCATCTTTTTCATTTTCCCTATTAGACTCTACCAACTCATGAACCATACTTAATATCTGTTCACCCTGAGAAGCAGAATTACTACTGGAAGCTACAACTCTTTGTCCATTAACTTCATTTGGTTGTTCAGTGGGTCTCTCTACACGTTCCACTTGTTCTCTATGAGGGCAAGAAAGACGCTTGTGCCCTACTTCCCCACATTCAAAGCACTTCATGCTCCCTGAGCTAGCATACACAGTGTAATATCCTCCTCCATACTTTATCTTAAATGAAACAGCCAAAGACTGTGTCGGAGAATCCAAAAACATAAACACTTGCCTCCTAAGTGAAATTATGTGTTTTAAGCGGGCATCTTTACATCCGAGAAGTCACCATCTTAAATCCACTAGCAAATTTTCCAAACCTACGTAACTCCTGTTCAAACAATTCATTCGGGATGAAGGGTGGAACACCTGAAATAACCATTCTCATTGAAGGCACAGATAGCGGCGAAACTTGAACAAACATATCATTAATAAAGACTCCGCTTTCAATCAAAGCATGAACCAAACGTTCCTCTTTCAAAAAAACAACAGCAGCTTTATTCATCCGAGAAACATAAGATATATTATCATATCCAACCTGTTCACCTACTGCAAGCAAAGCCTCTTCCATTGTGACCCTGGGATCCGTAATAAACCGAACCCCGTGTCCAATGGACAGCGGCGGCATTACACAGGACGCCATTTCCCACGAACTTTCAAACAATACTAACAGCACACTTCTCCGCCGTATTCAAAAACCGAAAAAAGCAATAAATGATGTCTTACCAGCTTCCTATAGTCGATGGTTGGCCGCCACTTGCCGTTTGGTTTGAGGACAGGCCAGATGGGGGCAGAGTAGGTGCTGTTACATGGACGGATGACACCCTTCTCAAGCATCGAGGTGATGATGTCCTGCACAGGTTCATACGATTCGAGAGGAATCTTGTACTGCTTGACAAAGGTGGGTGGAGCTTTTGGGTGCGTTGGGATTCGCACCACATGCAGGTCAGTGAGGCCACAGTCTAAAGAGTCCTTGGCAAATGAGTCTTTGTATTTGTACAGGACTTGGCGAAGTTTGTGGCGATCTGCATCCTCCCGTAGGGCATCAGCATCCTTCAGAATTTGCTGAACTTGTGTCTCAAAACCAGGGTACGGCTCTCCTGTCTTTACATCATCTGTTTGGTGGACAGTCGGGGGTGCAGTAGCGTTGTCAGTCTCGCAGGTGGGATGGCTAGAGACTGTGTACACAGCAAGATGTTGGTCCACCGTTAGTTCTGTTCTGCACACCTGCTCCTTGACCACTGGCACGACTGAGAGGATGGTGATGATCTTGAAAGGTACTGTCACCACTGTGTGGCTTGAGCTCCCCTCTGGAATCATGGAAACAGGGAGAGGTCCAATTACTGGTAAAACAAGTTCAAAGTCCTGGAAGTCATAACTCACTAGCCAACCCAGACGGTAGGCTTTAGGCACTCTGACATCCATTGCCATGCAGTTGTTGAACAGGATGTACAAGGCCCGAGATGTCACTTCAACGAGAGGGGTGGCTTCTAGAGTGAGGCCCAGTTCCACACACTCGGGTGAAGGCTGGAAGAAGCCTAGGCTGTGGCTGAGGGTTTGGCCACATCGCAGGTTGAGTCGAACAGCGACCCCTTTGGTGTAAGCTGGTATTACAGTCTCTTGTTCGCTGATTAGTGTGCAGGCCTCGGGAATGGTTTGGCCTGACAGGAGATTCTCGGGGTTGACAGGAACAGCAGAGGCCTGTGAGGTCATTGGGGCCCATATTACTCCATTTAGCAGGTCCACGTGAGCCTTGAGGCGAATCAGAAGGTCCGCTCCGATGTAAACATCATGCGGTAGGTCTGGCAGGACCAGGAAGTAATGCGTTAAGCACCTGTCATTCCAATTCAAGTTCAGGGCACAGATGACCTTGGCAGTCACCAGGGTTGACAGGCCGGGGTTCAAAGCGAAACGTGTGCGCTTGTTGGCAAAGGAGATGTTTGTTGTGTGTCTCTTGAGAGCGTTGAAAAGTGTGAGGCTGATAGCCGAGTTGTCTGCCCACAGTGCCAGTATGAGGTCTGTTGTTGTGACATCATTCAGCTGTAGGCCTGCCAGAATTTGGGGGCCATCTGAGTCAAAGTCTTTGTCTAGCTGGAAAGCACAGAGCATCGACCTTGAACCTTGCTCTTGGGTTGAGACGTTCCCACGGCTGGCGGTGGGATTTTCTGTGACCTTGGTGGCCTGGCAGTCTGTCTCGGGTGACCTTGGAGACTGAGGAGGCAGAGGCTCTCGCACTTGACTTGAGCCCAGATTTTCAGCTGTTTAAAGTCTAACAGGGGCTCAAAGCGGTCTAGCAGGTCTTTGCCAATGAGAAGAGGGTAGGTGTCAACTGGAGCGATGTACACAGGGTGCACCAAACTCATAGGGCCGATAGTCAGGTGAATGGGAGCTACTTGTTCAAGTTGGACCTCATTCTGGCTGTATGACTGCACATTCAGCACACACTGCTGATATTTCAGAGTTCGATTCTGTCTCTTGGCTTCAGTCTGAAGTCTGTTGAAAAGCTGGCTGGACATTAAAGTCAGGTCGGCTCCAGTGTCTACCAGGGCTTCCAGTCTCACCTCCTTTTCCAATGTGATGACCAGGTAAAGTTTTTTAGCCACCCCCCCGTTCGATCAGGTTTCCCAGGAGTCTTGGCACTGGGACTTGTGTGTTGACTGCCAGGCAGTCAGGGCTGGTCTCATGTGGCTCGTCGGGGAGGCAGACTACCAAAACTGCACTCTCAGGCACATTGGAATCTTGGCTGGAAGTGTGGCTTTGGATGTTGGTTGGCTCTGGCAGTTCAACAGTCTGCTGAGACGGTTGAGTGCGGACATCACTTGGTGAGGAAGTATCTGGTTCTGTGGTTGACAGTGGATTAGCAGTGATCTGGTTGTGAGGTTTAGTTTGAGAGTTCTCTGAGTGGGAGTTGAGGTGAGATCCCATGCTTAGTCATGCTTGATCTGGCTTGTCCCTCTTGTCTCCCTTGTTGTGCTTTTCTCGGAGAAGTCCCCTTAAAAGCCTCAGGATCTCTGCTGACTCAGTTGTAGCTTCTCTGTCCTGCTCTCCTGATGGTTCAGACTTTGGCTGGGCTAGGGCATGTTTAAAGGGATTCTGTAGCTGGCAGTTCGAGCTTGATGCTTGAGCTGGGGAAGGTCGACTGCCCTTGTGCCGTCTTTTTCCTTCCCACGTGGTTCCTCCCTTCGGGTGGAAGGCTGGCTGTGGCTTGTCCCAGGATGTCTCAGGGCGCTCTGTTCGATGCTTGGAACGGGCACCGCCATGGCCATACTGCCCTCTGCTGGCAGGGAATGGCCTTGACATCTTGTTGAAAGGTTTGTCACTGTAGTGTTGTTGGGCGCCCTCTAGAGCCAGTTCTGGACTCTGATCAGAGACAGGGCAAATTGTGGGGGTTTTCACAGTCTTTTCCGAAGCAGCTCTTTGTTTGACATAGGCCTTGTGGGCTAAGTCTCGCAGCTGTTGAATGGACATGCTTCGTGGGCAAGCCAAGACCCCCAAGTGGTGACTCACTGTAGGGTGCATGTTCCGGAGGAACAGAGTCTTGAAGTTAAAGTCCTCTTCCATTCCTGGCTCGTTCCGTGCCCCGAAGTAGGCCTGTCGGAGCCTGGTGTAGTAGGCTTGCGAGGTTTCTTGTCGGGCTTGTTTGAGGTCCATGGCAGTAATCAGTCCTTGTTCTGACTCTGGGTCAGAAAATTCCGTGATCAAAGCCTGTTGTAGCTGCTGGTAATCCGCTTTGACCGTTTCGGGCTGTCGATCTAGGAAGCTTCGCACCTCACGGCTGGAGGTGATTCTGAGCAGGTAAAGTCTGTCTCGTGTGGTTACATTGGCCACACCTTGCAAGTGGAAATTAATGTCTTTCAGGTAGGCGTGCACGTCATGGCCTCCTGCAGGGTTCGGGGTAAACATGGGAATGTTTCTGGCCAGCTTGTCTAGTTCTTTGGGGGCTACACCGTGACTGGTAGGCAGTGTTCCCTTGAAAGGCTCCCACCCCCGTGCTGGTGTGGGGTGTTCTGGGATGCTGGCAGGAGATGTCTTGGGAAGGGGGCTTTCACCCCCCTTCTGGAGTGAGAGTTCTTGACTAGGAGGCACTAGTTTACTGGTTATGGGAAATTCTGTGGTGTGCATTTCCCTTTCAGAGTCACTTTGCAGCTTGTAAGCATGTTTGAGTTCTCTGTGAACTATGTCAAGTTCTTCTTTTAAAAAGTCTCTTTGTTGGGACAGAGCAGTAATTCCAGCCCGGGCGCTCTGCAGATGGCCTTCGCGCAGGCCTTGGCCCTGGCGTCTCGTTCTTTCAGTTCAGTCTCTGCTCTCATTAAGAGAGTCTCGGCTTGATGGAGTTGTTCACTCAGCTCCTCCCTGGCATCCTTTTCCTCCTGCTCTCGGCGTGCTGTGTCTACACGGAGATCAGTCAAGGCTTTTTGTAGTCTCTCTACTTCCTCCTGTAGTTCTGGGTCCTTTGGCAGCCTGGGTCATCAATCTATTAGTCAGCCTTCCCTGATGATTCTCAAAGGCTTTGGTTTCTGTGCAAACAAAGCAGAACAAAATTAAAAACAAACAAACCAACAAGTCAAAACACAGAGAGAGATAGAAGAGAGAAAGCTGGTTTTAATTGCATATTTTCATGACACAAGCAAAAAGAACCTAAAATGCTGGCTCATTTTTGATAGTACATATAAGAGTAATACATCATTTAAATCTGTAGAGGATCTACTTTTATTTGAGTACACTCACAATATCAACAAAACATTATGCTTTTGCAAAACAAGGAAAATAAACGGGGTGCGCATTCAGCAGTCTCCGTCTCTACACGTATCATTTTGAAATGCGTCAGTAAAATGAACTAAAACTCAGCGAATACGTGACGCACACACATGAGAGATATATCTATAGAAAGCTTGATATTTTTACTTTTAGATGAAGCCCCTCTTGCCGAAAACAAATATTCTCTGATGAAGTAATTCGCATGAAACCAACTCCATGTTCAGTCTCTCCCGTCTGCTTCATTATTTTTAATTAGATCACGCCCACGAGATGCTTTCGCTTTTATAGTGTAATCGCCACGTGAGGGCGCTAACCAAAGATTGTTGACCCACATCACCGTAAACAAAGCGCCAAGACTTTTTCTTTCCTAAGTTCATCTGGGCTACCTGTCGTTTCTGTAAGAAGATGCGCTGTGAGGAATAAGAATTCGGAGGAAGAACACGATGTGACACACGGCGCGATCCATCA
Organism: Labeo rohita; assembly: GCF_022985175.1. Classification (NCBI taxonomy): domain Eukaryota; kingdom Metazoa; phylum Chordata; class Actinopteri; order Cypriniformes; family Cyprinidae; genus Labeo; species Labeo rohita. The sequence goes on from NC_066883.1 coordinate 6,316,537, forward strand.
GAGGAGATATTTACATGAGTAAGTCTTTCTTTTATCAGCCTGCTTTCGTTAGTTGCTACTGTGTTACTGTGACAGAACTTGTACATATTTTACTAGTTAAGACATTTTTTCAAACTATAATTCATGACTAAGTGAAACATCATGAAGTAGGATTTATTTCATTGTATCAAATTGTCTCACGACGCCAGGATGTTTTTTTTAACGTTCTATACAATAGAAAACGATGTGATATAAAGGTAATAGTGTTTACACTTACGCTTAACAATAATAATACAGTTTCCCAAATCTAAAACGTTTTTGTATTGTATAATACATACAAAGCATGCTTATGTTTATGACTTAAAGATCATATTATTTAGTTATTTATTTATCGTATAACAATATGATGTAATATGAGTGCTTACATTGAGTGCATGTTTAGACCATGTTTATCAATACTCTGCTCTCGAATAGATGTTTAACGTGAAAAACAATAATTATTACTTATATATAGATATGAAATGTCCTTTTTACGTTAGTACAAATGCGCGAGTCTGTGGCTACATGAAATATATTACAGATCCTCCTGATATTAACATGCTCACAGATGTTTTTCTTATGTTGTTTGTTTTTTAGTGAGCTGATACCTGCACAACAGATGAATCCTGCTGTCTTTCAAACTGAGAGCGCTGTACTAAGATCAGGTGTTCAACTACACATATTCTAGTTCCTTGACTACTGATGATGAGTTTAGAGATATCAGGTATGATTTACTTATTTCACTTGTTGAATAGAATTCAGAAAACAGTTTTCAGAAACTACACAAAGTCTGTTCACATCTCTATGGTTAGATCAGGGTGTTCAATTGTGTGTATTTGACCTTCATTATGTATATTTTGATTATACTCTGTTGTAAATAAAATACAAACAATCTAAAACTCCATTCTTTGAATCTCTCATTGTTTCTTACCTGACAGTCACAGTGTCATTGATGGGCCATTAGGGAGTGCTGCTCTTTGTCTCTCAGGTGTGAATTGCTAAATATTCATGGGTCATTGCCACTCCTTCGCATATTCCCTTTCGATCACAAAACATGTCTTAGAAAATTTACATCAATATATTGTTTTCTTTGAACGAGTGAACGAGATGATTTTCACATCATTTTGTTGAAAAAATTCTAGCCTACCACATCCAGTTCTCAAAAGTCTTGTGAACTAATGTTCTGAATGTCTTTCATGGCCTTGTTTCAGTGACTTAAAAATTTTAGTTTTTCACTAACCACGCATAAACGTTGTTTTCTCAAAAACACAAAAATGTACATTCATGTTGCTTACATATTATTGTAGCCTAGTTTTTGCTGATTACAGTCTAGCCAGACTTTAGCCATGAATATGTTTTTAAGATACTGAAAAAAGCACAAATGTCAGGGCATGTCAAAACTTCTCCAGGGCCCCAAAACACCCTCAGACCCCAGAGGGTTAAGCCTTTCACTGCTGTCAGGGGTTATGACAGGGCCCACAGCGTAGGGGGCACTGCTGGGTCATAACATTTAAGGTTTTGGCCTTGTTGGGATAGCAGGAGCAGGCTAAGTTCCTGAAAGACTGAGAAGAAACCTGGTTTTGAGGTTTCACTAACTGGACGGATCTGTGTTCTATGGGCTGGGCTTAGTGATGGATTGACGTGGTCCAGTCACTTCACCGACTAAGCACTGTGGTGAGTGCTACCTATAGGCAAACACAACTAGCTAGATACAGAAAGTAACTTTAAATTCAAACTCTGTTTAAATTAAATTTAAATAAGTGAGTGGTAAAAGGAGAGAGAAAAAGGAGAAAAACATAGAATAGAATAAAATAAAGTAAAATAAAATAAAATGATAATGAACTAGTAAAAACTAAAAAGTAAAAAAATAAATAAATAAATAATAGAATAAATAACTAAAACGGGAGGTAACCAGAATGGCGAGAATGACAAAAATGAATACAGAAATAGATGGAAAGGAAGAAAAAAAAAAAAAAAAAAAAAAAAATGTGTGTATATATATATATTAAAAAACAAAATGAAATACAAGGACTTGGGGAGAAAGGTCAACCTAACTGAGAATGCCCACAAGGTGGAGTGGGTGAGTCCACACACCGTGAAACCAAAGGGTTGAGGTGGAGTTTAAGAAGACGAATAGATGTTGTTAGACAAATAGATGCTGTTAAAATACAGTTCTGGGGGTGGCTTTAACCGTCCACTCAGAAAAGTGAGTTTGCGCTGCGACTTTTCTCACTCTAAGTGCACATAATAGTAATAATATTAATAATAATAATAATAATAATAATAATAATAATAATAATAATAATAAAACATATCTAACATCTTTGATCAGATCTCAGAATTAACTGTAGCAGAATTAACATTACAATTATTTAAAAGAGTTTGTCCACCGAACAGACAGTATAATCATTTGTCAGTTTTAGGAAAGGTTATTTTCTGGCCAAGAAAGAATACCTTACTTTAGTCAGTAGTAGCAGTAACTTAACTTGTAGTAAACTCAAAATGTAGCATGTAGTTTCTCTAGTTCTTCTGAAGATAGGAAAATCCACAGCGAGTCGACAAAGTTACCTGAAGATAAACTACTGGAAAATTGACTCAAAGGCGATGAGTCTTGGAGAGCATCTTGAAGGGTTTGAGCATGGATGGGTTGAAGTTAGGATATTTTGATAGTTTCCCTACCACACCCACCTTTGGGTAAATTGGCCAATACAAAGTTTGGATTTTTGAGCGAGAGAACTTCTCTTTGTCTCTATTTATGGCCCAATTGCATGTTTATTGCTGGTCAGGGGAAGTGATGCAGTTTTTGGTGCTTGGTGCTGGTGAATGCCTCCCTCATGGAATGCCTTTGAAGTCCAATGGGGAGACAAGAGCTGATCTGTTTAGCATCCTATGGGACGTGAGCGAGGGGCCCCTGAGATGGGGGCCCCATTTAAACGCATATCTCATTTAATGCATGCTCCCTTTTTTGACCTTTTGACCCCTAAACGAAGCCGTAGGGTCACGGCACTTTTCTTCCCGCCAAAGGGACCCGTGACGAGTCCCGAACGGCACCCCTGGCTCAATCGGCCCTTTCGAAGCCACGTCCACAAACCCGCTAGGCAGAACCCATTCAAATCGATGGCAAGTGGGATTTCTTCAGAAACGCCGGGTGATGGTAAAATCGGGAGGCCTCCTGAGCAAAATCTCTGCCTCAGGCCTCCTACACAGTCTGAGCCTTTTGAGTGATTTCAGGCTGTCAGAGATGTTTTTTTCTACGGCTTTGCACTTCAGGGCTGTGAGCAAGGGGCCCCTGATGGGCGAGGATCTCGACTCTCGGGGCCCTACGACCCTGTGTGTCTGAACAGGAGACGTCCTGCTTTCCATTTAAATGCATACCGGTTTCGTCCACTAAACTTTACAGGGGTGTTTGTGCAGTCCATTCCGCCACTTCAACTTACTTACACTTACTTAATCTTACTTACTAAACCACAACTGGCTCTGCACCCCTTTACCTAAATTCACTACTGTAGACTTATGTGCCCTCTAGAAGCTTGCATTCTGCAAGTGAACAATGCACCATTGTGCCACTTACTCTTACTTACTCTTACTTAATGAAGTTCCAAACGTAGGTTCGGGAGGAGCCTAATCATTCAGTCCTGTCAATTATTGTTACAAGCCTACAGTGGGTACGGAAAGTATTCAGACCCCCTTAAATTTTTCAGTCTTTGTTATATTGTAGCCATTTGCTAAAATCATTTAAGTTCATTTTTTCCTCATTAATGTACACACAGCACCCCATATTGACAGAAAAACACAGAATTGTTGACATTTTTGCAGATTTATTAAAAAAGAAAAACTGAAATATCACATGGTCCTAAGTATTCAGACCCTTTGCTCAGTATTTAGTAGAAGCACCCTTTTGATCTAATACAGCCATGAGTCATTTTAGGAAAGATGCAACAAGTTTTTCACACCTGGATTTGGGGATCCTCTGCCATTCCTCCTTGCAGATCCTCTCCAGTTCTGTCAGGTTGGATGGTAAACGTTGGTGGACAGCCATTTTTAGGTCTCTCCAGAGATGCTCAATTGGGTTTAAGTCAGGGCTCTGGCTGGGCCATTCAAGAACAGTCACAGAGTTGTTGTGAAGCCACTCCTTCGTTATTTTAGCTGTGTGCTTAGGGTCATTGTCTTGTTGGAAGGTAAACCTTCGGCCCAGTCTGAGGTCCTGAGCACTCTGGAGAAGGTTTTCGTCCAGGATATCCCTGTACTTGGCCGCATTCATCTTTCCCTCGATTGCAACCAGTCGTCCTGTCCCTGCAGCTGAAAAACACCCCCACAGCATGATGCTGCCACCACCATGCTTCACTGTTGGGACTGTATTGGACAGGTGATGAGCAGTGCTTGGTTTTCTCCACACATACAGCTTAGAATTAAGGCCAAAAAGTTCTATCTTGGTCTCATCAGACCAGAGAATCTTATTTCTCACCATTTTGGAGTCCTTCAGGTGTTTTTTAGCAAACTCCATGCGGGCTTTCATGTGTCTTGCACTGAGAAGAGGCTTCCGTCGGACCACTCTGCCATAAAGCCCTGACTGGTGGAGGGCTGCAGTGATGGTTGACTTTCTACAACTTTCTCCCATCTCCCGACTGCATCTCTGGAGCTCAGCCACAGTGATCTTTGGGTTCTTCTTTACCTCTCTCACCAAGGCTCTTCTCCCCCGATAGCTCAGTTTGGCCGGACGGCCAGCTCTTGCAATGGTCTTCCCGGAGTGAGCTCTGCAGGAGTCATATTGGTAGTTTCATGCTTGGCATTATTTAATGCAAATCGAAACTCTGCCAGCCACTTATCCCATTCTCTGTGGTTCTCCCCAACATAAGAAGCCATCATGGTTTTCAGGGTCCTGTTAACTCTTTCAGTGAGGTTGGTTTGGGGGTGAAAACTAGTGGTTAACTTTTGAGCCACACCCCAGTTCTTGCACGTCAACCAGAAGTTTTGAGCGTTAAAGGCCCACGATAATGCTGCGTGATCAGTATAAACTACAAAGGGAAACAAACTACAAACTACAGTGGGAAGGAAGGCCCCCAAAAAGGCTCTTTTAAACCCAGCCCAATTATAGATCTTGTTCCTTTCTGCCAGCCACCAACTCCTGGCCGGGCCAGTAAGAACAGTATTTAAAGTGGCAACCAATTCGGTGTCTGACGTGTCTGAGCATCACATGGCGTCAAAAATTTTTTCACAGCGCTCAAACTCCATTGCAACACTGGTTTCTCTAGTTTCTCCAAACCTAGGAAATTCAAAATGTATTGGGGGTTTCGCATAGGAAGCAGTTGGTACAGACGTATACATCCTCTCACTATCTGAACTGACAGCTCCAACAGAATAACGTGTCATGGGAGTGCTGATTTTTGTGATACGGGCAAGTTCCTTTCGCCATTGCTCATACCGCCTTTGAAGACACTCTGTAACTCCTCTTTCCAGCTTAGCCAACGATCTTTGCATAAAAGTTTCAATCAAGTCCTCAAAACGTAGATTCATTGTATCTCTGCATACAGCTTCACGATTCAAGGCACTCTCATTTGATGTTCGAAGGTTATCTTTCAATGCATTAATTTCAGCATGTAATGCTTGAACTGATTGAGAAAGACTTGATACGTCAGTACTCCTTCCTTCCACACTCCCTGCAGGATTCACACTTGGTTGAGCCTCTTCATCACTTTCCTCTACAGGGCTATCAATATATATCCCACTTAATAGGGAGCTTATTTCCACTACAGATTCTGGATTTCCATAAGAGCAGGTTTAAAAGGAAGGGACCACATGATAAATCAAATAATACAACTGCACATCAATTTACTTTCACAAGAATTATGCCCCATATGGGCCACCATCTGTAATAAATTTAAGTTCTCTTATTTTAAGTCTCATTGTCACCAAAGGGTTCTTTTAGGGTAATCCTATTTCAAAGAATTTACCAATCACCAATTCCATCAAACGTGTACAAAACAAAAGACTCTCACTGAGCATGTATACTGCATGTATTAACTGACATATACTTCAAGCAAACATGATTCAACCCCACAGCACAATAAACAGCACAATGAATGGTAAATAAGTAAATTGAGTCCAAGAGGCTTATGTGGTTACAGGTGAAGAGTCCATGGGTCCAGTTAATTCACACATGGTAAAATACTGAACTCAGAGAGTCCACAACAAAGCAGCAGTCCAAAAACACTGGGCCCAGCCAGAAGGCGAAAAGTGTGAAAAAGTAAAAAGTAAAAAACCAGATCAAGTCTTACCCACATTATCTTCTCAGGGATCCCTAGATTTCCCCGGCCATGCCACAAAAAAGAGGGAAAAGCAATCCAGACATGATCCCGAACAGAGAAAACATCTTTGTTAGCTGAAAAATAGTCCTTGACAACACTCAGGCATTCCTCAAGACAATGTGCCAGGTAAAACTTTAGTCCATGGCATGGGCACCAGTGAGAGCAAGGCACTGCCCTTTTGTTTGCCAGCCTCTCAGCGCATGCTCCCCATCACACCATGTGCCATCTCCTTAAATCAAAATGGCTGCCCCCCTCACCACTTCCAATTCAATATATCAACTCCCCCCACCTGCCAAATAATTAACACATATAAATAACAAAACATACAAACAAACCATTCTCCCCCCATGATTTGAAACATTCGGAATGATTTGAATAGTTTAATATTTGAAATGAGTAATATTTTTAATGAACATATTCTAAATGAACATATAGTTTTGTGGCCATGTCACACAGTAGAGGGCTATTCATCCCAGTTTTTTGAATGGGATGACCATAGTAGGTAAGTGTCCACCGGCCTAATAAATCAATGGCAAATGGACACATATGTATTCAATGGGATAACCATCCATTCAATAAATTGGAAAAATGACTGTGGGGGTCCAGGGGTTGTTCCATAAAAATAGTGGCCAAATGGACAAATAGTGGGTTCGTGGGATGGGGGCCAGTGAGTGAGGTGAGAGTCTGTGGGCGTCTAGGTGTCATTCTGCAAAAAATTGTGGGTTCGTGGGACCTCTCTAAGGGATGAATGGACAAATTGTGGGTTTGTGGGACCTCTCTAAAGGCTGAATGGACAAATAGTGGGTTTGTGGTACTTCTCTAAGGGGCGAATGGATAAATAATGGGTTTGTGGAACCTCTCTAAGGGGTGAATGGACAAATAGTGGGTTTGTGGACCCTGGGGGACCTCTCTAAGGGCCGAATGGACAAATAGTGGGTTCGTGGGACCAAGAGGTCAGCACCAATGGTGAAATGGACAAACAGTGGGTTCATAGGATGAAAAAAAGCATCCACACCCCACTTGGGTGAATGCATGTATGTAAGACTAAGTAAGAGTAAGTGTTATCTGAAACTCAACAGAGAGTACCGTCTGGATGACTCTCTGGTCTCAGTCAGGAATATAACACACAGACATTAACTGACAAAATACAGACTGAGTGACCACCAGCAGGCCATAGAAAGAGGACGACATAAAAAGATGTGGTTACCTAAAGGAGAGCGAATCTGTAATGAATGTAGATCAGGAGCAGTTGAGACGGATTAGCACTTCCTCCTCCACTGCGACAAATACACATCCTTAAGAGAGTCACTCTACAGTCAAATACAGCAGATTATTCCTGAGTTTCAGTCACTCCATGAAAATGACAAATTAATAATATTACTTGGTGAAGGACCTACTTCCTCTTTGGTAGCACATCATATTTATAAATGCCACAACCTAAGAATTAAAGAGTGAACACATCTGTATTAGTAGAACCATTAATGTTTATATATAAATGTATAAGTGTAAGTAAGTAAGGGTAAGTAAGAGTAAGTAAGTGTAAGTAAGAGTAATTAAAAGTAAGTAAGAGTAAGTAACTTAGTGTAAGACTAAGTAAGTGTAAGTAAGAGTAAGTAAGAGTAATTAAAAGTAAAAGTAAGAGTAAGTACGTCAGAGTAAGTGTAAGTAAGAGTAAGAACATGAGTAATTTAGAGTAAGTAAGAGCAAGTAAGAGTAAGTGTAAGACTAAATAAGTAATAGTAAGTTCGTAAGAGTAAGTTAGAGTAAGAGTAAGTGTAAGTAAGAGTAAATAAGTACAAGTAAGAGTAAGTATGTAAGAGTAAGTAAGAGTAAGTAGCTTAGTGTAAGACTAAATAAGTAAATGTAAAAAAAAAAAATAGATTCATATTTCATTCTCTTTGTAAACATGTTTTAGAGCATTAGTTCAGTCAAAATGAAAATTGTCATCATTCATTTGGCGTCATTTACTATGTTGTTACAAACCCATAAAACTCAAGTTGTTTTCGGAACACATGAAAATTGATATTTTCTCTATTCTTGTCTATCCAGGCAACCAAAGTCTTTTAGCTTCAAAAGGTGCATAAAGACATAGTAAAAATAATCCATATGATTCAAGTGATTTAAGACACCTAATCAGTTCTCAAGCATGTTTGAGATTCTGTTTATCTCATTTGATGTACTCTCCATATTTGGATGATCAATGTTTGTATGTGAATAAAAGCCTGCGGATTAATCATAGGGATTCATTCCATTTCTTTACGCACTTTTTGAACTGGAATATTTTGGTTGTGTGTACTTTCAGTGGATAAACAAAAATACTGTTATGAATTCATTAGAATAAAAAACAGAATAGTACACCATTTCATTTTATTTTAACTCAAATTGTCAGTTATCGTTACTGCATGCCAAGAAGACAATTTTTTCTCAACATTTTATTCACCCTCATGTCATCGCAAATACACTTTCTTCTGTGGAACACAAACCTGTATACACCTTTGTCTACTGTGGAACACAAAAGATATTTTGAAGAATGTTGGTGACCAGTGTTGGTGTTTCAGGTCCTGTTGACTTCTATTATATAGACGAAAAACACAATGGAAGTCAATGGGAACTAAAACTGTTCGGTCACCAGCATTCTTCAAAATATATATTTTTGTGTTAAACATAAGAAAGAAGTGCATACAGGTTTGGAACGACATGAGGGTGAGTAAATAATGACAATTTTCATTTTTGGGTGGATTATTCCTTTAAGGGATTGTTTACTCAAAAATGCAAATTCTCTCATAACTTACCCTCATGCCATCCCAGATGTACATGGCTTTCTTTTTTCTTTTTCCCTTTAATGTTCACTTAATATTACAGCATACTGGAAGATGTACTTACCTCTGAATAAACAACAAAGTTGTGGCTTCCACTTGGTACTTGATCTTAAGCACATAAATGAAGAGAACAGCAAATGCAGAGGACGTATCTGGTAGGTCAATCAAGGCAAGGCAAGGCAAGTTTATTTATATAGCACATTTCATACACAAAAAAGGAAGTAGAATAATCATAATACCAAATAATAAAAACAATAATTCACAAAAAAAGCAGTAGAATAATCATAAAAACAATCACAACAATAAAAAAATAAAAAACTTTTAAAATGATTTAAAAATTGATTTAAAATAAATTTAAGATAGTTAAAAATGGAAAAGGATTATACATAGTGCAATCAGTTCGGACGTAGCACAGTGCTCATTCAGTAAGTGCACAGCTAAACAGATGAGTTTTGAGTCTAGATTTAAATGTAGCTAATGTTTTAGCACATTTGATCTCTTCTGGAAGCTGATTCCAACTGCGGGCAGCATAATAGCTAAAAGCAGATTCCCCTTGTTTTGTGTGAACCCTTGGTATTTCTAACTGACTCGATCCTAATGATCTGAGTGGTCTGTTAGGTTTATATTCATTGAGCATATCTGCAATGTATTTAGGTCCTAAATTGAGTGATTTATAAATGAGTAAAAGAATGTTAAAATCAATTCTAAATATTACTGGAAGCCAGTGTAGGGTTCTGAGGACTGGTGTGATATGCTCAGATTTTCTGGTTTTAGTCAGAATCCTGGCAGCAGCGTTCTGGATGAGCTGCAGCTGTCTAATGGTCTTCTTGGGAAGACAAAATAGAAATTCTTGCAATGTTTTTGAGATGATAGTATGCTGATTTAGTTACTGCTTTGACATGACTACTGAAACTAAGGTCTGACTCCAGAATCACACCAGGATTCCTGACTTGGTTTTTAGTTGTTTGACCCCTAGAGTCAAGGTATGCACTCATTGTAGTGTAGTCATTTGGCGATAAGGCTAGGTAAATCTGGGTATCATCAGCATAGCTGTGATAGGCAATTTGGTTCTTTCTCATTATTTGACTTAGTGGGAGCATATACAGGCTAAACAAGAGTGGCGCTAGAATTGAGCCTTGAGGGACTCTGCATGTCATGGACGTCCACTTAGACTTATGCTCTTCTATACTCACATAATAACCTCTCCCTTCTAAGTATGACCTGAACCAACTGAGAGCCATCCCAGAAAGCCAGACTCAGTTTTCCAGTCTCTCGAGAAGAATGTTATGATCGACAGTGTCAAACGCAGCACTAAGATCTAGTAGTACCAGCACTGATATTTTGCCAGAATCAGAATTTAAGCAAATGCCATTTATTATCTTAACGAGCGCTGTCTCTGTACTGTGATGCGGTCAGAAACCAGACTGAAAATTGTCCAGGTATCCATTTGAGTTTAAGTAGTTGTTCAACTGACTAAAAACTACCTTTTCAAAATTCTTGCCTATAAAAGGAAGATTTGATATTGGTCTATAGTTGCTCAATATGGTGTTATCAAGATTGCTCTTTTTCAGAAGGGGCTTAACAACTGCAATTTTCAGGGAGTTTGGAAAAGTCCCGGAAAGAAGTGAGGTGTTTACCACTTCTAAGAGATCTGCTTCTAAGAGGTTAAACACACTTTTGAAAAAAGATATGGGAAGGTTGCAGGTTAAGGATTTAAGGTGCTCTACTATTTCTTCCAAAGTTTTGCTATCAATTGCTTTAAAAACAGACATAGTGACTTATTTTTGAAATTGCAGTCGAATCTGTGTGACCTCTGCATAACTTGAGGATGTGCTAATCACCTTTCTGATATTATTGATCTTCTCGGAAAAGAAGGAAGCAAACTCATTGCATTTGCTGTTGGAGAGCATTTCACTGGGAATCTGACTTGGGGGGTTTGTTGGTCTCTCAACAGTAGTAAGAAGAGTTTGAGTGTTGTTTACGTTACTGTTTATAAGGTTTGAGAAGAACTTCTGTCTTGCTGTGGCTAGTTCCACATTGAAAGCATGAAGGCTGTCTTTATAGATGGTATAGTGAATTTCAAGTTTCGTCTTCCGCCACATCCGCTCAGCTTTTCTGCATTGTCTTTTCATACTCTGTACTGCTGTTGATTTTCTCCAAGATGATTTTTGTGATTTGACTGACTTTCAATGGTGCAATGTCATCAATGACATTCTTAACTTTTGAGTTAAAGCACTCCAGGAGAAGATCAACAGAGTCTGCAGAAATGCTTGGCCTTGAAGATACAGCCTTCATAAATAGCACACTAGTGTTTTTGTTAATGCATCTCTTTCTGACAGAGACGGATCTAGATTCAGTGGTAGCAGAGATCAATATATCAAAGTCCATAATGACAATGGATGAAATGTTTAAACCCTTACTAATGAGTAAATCAAGAGGGTGTCCACAATTGTGTGTGGGTCCATGCACATGCTGAATCAGGTCAAAAGTGTTTAAAACAGTTTTAATTTATTTTGTGGTTTTGATTTCTGCATTTTCTATGTGCATATTAAAATCCCCTGCAATAGCAAAACAGTCAAACTCTGAGGAAATCATTGATAACAGTTCTGTGAACTCTTCAACAAAGGTTGGAGAATATTTTGGAGGCCTGTAAATAATGATAAATAGAATGTGTGGAGCACCTTTAAGCACAATCCCTAGATATTCAAAAGACAAGTACTGACCAAATGACACTTGTTTGCATTGATAGACATCTTTAAATAAAGCAGCTACACCGCCACCTTTCCTAACAGCTATGCAGACACCAAGTTGGGGGGGGCTGTTTCATTGAGGACTGTTGCACTGCAGCTGTCTTCAAGCCATGTTTCATTTAGAAACATGGTTACATGTGGTTATTAAGTCATTGATCAGAAATGATTTATATTTTAGTGAGCGAATGTTTAAAAATGCTAACTTGATGCCATTACTTTTTGTCTCTAGAGCAGTCTTAGTTTGATACCTAATAGGCTGCAGATTAGATGGGTCAGCTGTACGGCTTGAAAAGATAGACTTTCTATCACATGATAAAACAAAGATAGAGAAAGCTACAGGCACACTGGGTTCCCGCTTGTTCTGTAAACATTCCTGAATGTTGCTGCTATTGTAGTGGGGACCCGACACATATCACTGAGAGCTGTTATCAGTTGTTTTTGGTTCACCTACAGCAGATGGAGGAGGGTTTGGGCCCTGGTGTTGTGGCAGTGGCCGGAGAGCTCTCGAAGGAAGAGGAGGGCGAGCTGGGCCCACAGGCTTTGGTGGTTGTGGTGCAGCTACACCGCACTGGCTTAACAACTACACCCACCATTTTTTAGTTGATATCTGGGGTCTTGTAGCAAAAGAGTGGGAGAGTCTGGTTCCAGCATACACTAGTTCCTCCATTTTCTGTGAGAAGCTTAGAAGTGGAGATGCTGGAGAGAGGGATAAGGTGTCTGGTGAGCAGGGCTGTGGCTCTGGTGTTTCCAGTGGCTGAAATATGTTGTCCTGGCTTCCCTGGCTGTTTACCAGAAAGTCGTCCTTCAGCGCTGAGTCTTGGAGCTGTTGTAGTACGTCACAGTCTGTCTGTGATGAGCTCTGTGGGCAGGGCTCAGCCAGGATGGTGTCCATGAGCAGTGCTTGTTGTAGCTGTGTGGCATTGTCAGTGTCCTTGTGGGATGTGTCAACCACATGACAACTCTGAAGCTGATTTGAAGTCCTGTGGTCACTCATACTTTGTCCAGGTGTGTGTGTACCATTCGTGTTGGGTGGACTGGCACACTCCATTGAAGGATGACAGAGTGAAAAATAGATGTTGTCCTTTAGCACTCTTGCACCAAGTTTGTTTGGGTGGAGGCCATCCAGTTTAAACAGTTGTCTATGGCCCCAGAAAAGATTGAAGTTGTCGATGAAGTTGACTCCTTTTAGACTGAAGGTTCTTTGTAGCTGTGTATTCAGCCCAAGCAACCATGAAAACATGTTAGTTCCCCTTGCTGGGAGTGGTCCGCTGATGAACGGCTGAACTTCAAGTCTTCAAAGTGTTTCGATGAGTTCACTGAAATCCTTCTTCAGGAGTTCTGTTTGTGGAATTGTTTAATCATCCTCTGCTGAGATCTTGAGAGGCTGAATGTCTTTTATTTCAGTAGATTTCATCTAAGGCTGTGACTGTCAGTTAGTTCAGTTGTAGTCGGTTGTAAGTCAGTTGTAGTTGTGTTTCTGTTCGTCTTTTGTCTTTTTTTCTGTTTTTCTTTCCTTCAGTTAACACAACTCCTTTCCTTCAAATTAACACAAAATGTGTTGTCCTTAACTAGACACACAGATGTGTTAAGATATAATACAGGATGTGTTGTTTTGAACACATCAGCTTTAAGAGTATAGACTACACAGAGAGAATTAAATTCAGCGCTTTCATTTTCAACATGTGCTCATTCATGGCTGTATATTATTTAATTCTGGCAAATTTGAGTTTTTATTGGGACAGTACTTGTTGGTTCGTTTCTATTTCTTTGAGCCAAGCTGCATAAACAAGCTGCATGTCAGGCATTTATGTAACACACATAATATGCGCATTAATGTCTATTATGTTAAATAAAGTTTACTAATTATAGCTAAGTGCTTTACCCATGCATGCCATTGTTGTTGTCTTGTCTCCCCTCAGACGTGCTGCAATGGCAATCTTACCTGCAATTCTCTGCAAAAAAGAAAAAAAAAAAAAAACGATAACTGAATATGCTAAAATGCTTAAATACCGGGGAAAATATAAGATATAGCCTATCGATTAATCTCTAGTACAAACATGGTAAAAGCAACATCACTCAACAAATAGACATCACTTCAGTGTTTTGGATATCAAATTTGGCTAAATTTCGGTGTCCATTTTCCATTTAGAAACAAAAAAGCTGTGTGATTACAAGAAAATAATTTTAAAATAAAAAAAAACAACTTTGTTTTATTAGTAATTTTTCCGAAGTTTAGTGATTATAAGCATGAAACTATTCTGAAGCTGAAATGTATGCTGATTTAAATATTTAATGTGGACATATGAACCTCAGATTTTGTATCGTTGTTATTATTATTATTATTATTTTTTAACAAAATGTGGACTTTCTTTGTTCATATGCAGTGATGTAATGCAACAAAGTAATAATACTTTGTTACAGCACTTAAGTATTTTTTTTTTATATTTCTGCCAACTTTCACTATTACTCCATACATTTCCTAATTAAAATGTATAGTTTTACTCTGATACATTTCCCCGAAGCATATTCAATACTCACTACAAAATTAAGTTGGGAGAACACAGACTGCTATAAAATAGTTCCTAACAGCAACAGTAAACGGAAAGAGAATGATCCTATGTAACATGCCTTATCCTTTGACAGATGAAAAATAGAAAATTGAGAATATATATATATTTTTTTTTATCCGCAGTGTGATTTATTTTTTGACACCATATATAATATTTTCTCACATACATACATCTGCTTATCTTTCAGCATGAAAAAAAAAAAACACCTGTTTTTCTTTTAGTTTTAAAACAGGCAGATTTGCGGCACAGCAGAAGTTTGCAAATGTCATTACAGTGTACACTTATGGACATAAAGAATCATACCTGAAACAGAAAACGAAAATGTAGGCTTCTACACAGACACACACATCTCCACATGACAAGAGTATCTGTGATGGGGAAAGGTGTTGTCTCAAAATTAAAGATGAAAGATGCAACATAACACCAGAAGGGGTCACTCATACTAAATTTAATAAACAACAAGCTGTTAATTCTGCTGAAATACACAATACATGGAACAGTTTTGATGCTGTTTTATTGATTGTTTATGTTGTTAAGGGTGGTTGCTAAGGGTGTTCCTCAGTGATACACAAAACTGTTGGGTGGTTAGAGGTTAGAGCCGTGATTTACCGTGAGTAAAACCAAAGACTATAAAATACCCAAGACATGTCACTTGTATAGTTTTGAATGAGGAAAAATGCAACACTTAATATGGCTGCTCTATGAAAGGAAGCCTTATAAAAAAAAAATTATAAAAAAATGTTTAGATTTACAAGACCTGATGACCTTATTGAAATTTCCATCACTTGTATCAGAATCCATTTCAAACTCACACACACAACTGCAACATTTTAGGTTTTATGGATTTAACATATATTTACATTTAAAAATTGTACTTCTTTAACTGATATAATATGAATATACCAACATGTACTGAAATATGTTAAGTACCTTTGTGATAAAGTGAAAGTGAAAGAAAGTGAAAGTGACAACATATTGTCAACTATGGTGACCCATAGTCAAAATTGGTCCTCTGCATTTAACCCATCACGAGTGCACACATACAGCAGTGAGAAGTGAACACACTGTGAACACACTGTGAACACACACCCGGAGCAGTGGGCAGTCATTGCTCCAGCACCCGGGGAGCAATTGGGGTTTCAGTGCCTTGCTCAAGGGCACTTCAGTCATGGTATTGAAGGTGGAAAGAGCGCTGTTTATCCACAAAAAAAAAAAAAGAAGAAATGATTTGAGTAGACAGAGGCAGCAGCCAATGAGTGTGAGAATTCTCTCTGATGTTTAGTGAAACAGCATGTGGTCACATCCTTTCAACACTGAGGCAGGCGACCCACACCATACAAAAGACTTTAACTATTATGAATGGAGTCTTCACAATGCACTTTATTTTTAAGATGTATACGATTTTTACTCCTCAGAAAAACACAATTTATTTCTTAAAGTTTAAAACTATTATAATTACAACCAACTACTATATGTAAATTGCTCATTTGTTGATAGTCTTACAAATGTTCTAAAGAAATATGTAATTACAAATTTGTCAATATATGGTACATTTCACGTTTGATCTTCACTGGATCTTTGCAAATATTTCTTCCTGAGCTGGTCCCTAAAGGCCTTGCAGAAGATAAAGTATATTACAGGATCGAAACACACATTTAGCACTGAAAGCATGATAGTCAGCTCCTTCAGGATGTTAAATGTACAGTCACTGCTGAACACATAAGGCAATCTCACCAAATGATAGGGCACAAAGCACACACAAAAAACTACCACTAGAACTAGCATGTTGCGTTTAGACTTGTTAAACTTATGGCTGCTGGATATGGTCTGTGTTGACAGCTGAGCTTGTTTGATCTTTTGCAGAGTCTTCCAATAAAGAAAAACCAGAGACATTAGCACAAACAAAAAGATTGCAAAGGCCACACAGTGGATGATTTTGTAAACCACTCTAAGGTTGTGACTGTGCAGGGACTCGCACCGAAGTTTTGGATCAAGGTCCCAGGAAGTCTGAAGTAAGAGGATCAAATAGATGAAAGACATTGCTAACAAGGAAATCCAAGTCCCTATGGAAATGTGTCGGGCAGTACGAACCATCTGTAGAGCATGAGTCTCCAATTGCCGGACAATCTTCAGATACCTGAGATGATAGAAGGTGTTCAAAATGCTGTTAAAGTCAATTTACGTTGAACTGTGAAATTAATAAAGGGATAGTTCACCCAAATATGAAAATTAGCCAGTTATTTACTTTCAATTATTTCAATTATTTACCAATTATTTATTTCCAGGCATCCTAGGTGTACAGTATATGACTTCTTTCTTTCAGACGAATCCAATCGTAATTATATTGAAAATTATCCTGCCACTTCTAAGATTTAGAATGGCATAGACGGGTGTTTCTCTTCATCAGTCCAAAACAAGTCCCATAAAGTACATTCATCCATAATAAAAAGTGGCTCACACGGGCACCTCCACAGTACCTACTCGTAGGTATAAGCTAACAATACACAACGTTTGGGGAATAAGGGGGTAATAACCTGCAAAATTAAAAAGCATTTATACTGTAAGTATTTCCTAACTAAAGGGCACCTATTCTGAAATTACGTGATGACACACAGAAGGAAATTTTCCGTTATATGCATAACTTACAGCTGAAACGTGTAGGTAAACGGAAACAATGTGCAACATTTGGGAGATAAGGGGGTATTGACTTGGAAAATTAAAAGTATTTATACTGTTAATATTTCATAAGTAAGGTGTAACTATTCTAAGATTATGTGGTATGCATGACCAACTATGTTAGGCAACAATAGCATGATTTAGAATAAGTTGCCTTATTGTAATAACACACAAAAATATATATGATGCAGTATATTTTTACACTACGTACTGGGTACTTACTGTATTATTACAACATATATTTTACATGACACTGATACAAATAGTAAACTGTAGTGTACTACAGTGTAATTTAGTAATTATAGTAAAGTTAAAAACCACCAAAGTCTTTATAAAACTTTACCAGTTTACTTAAGAATATGTGCTATTTATTAGTGTTTCTTTATGTGGGATCATGGATATTACTGAACAACACAGCTGAAAGTATGGGGAAATTCTGTAATGAGTTTCTGCTATGTATATAAGACCTTACAGCTCACAGTGCATGTCAGAGCAAATGAGAATCATGAGGTCAAAGGAACTGCCTGAAGAGCTCAGAGACAGAATTGTGGCAAGGCACAGATCTGGCCAAGGTTACAAAAAAAATTCTGCTGCACTTAAGGTTCCTAAGAGCACAGTGGCCTCCATAATCTTTAAATGGAAGACGTTTGGGACGACCAGAACCCTTCCTAGAGCTGGTCGTCCGGCCAAACTGAGCTATCGGGGGGAGAAGAGCCTTGGTGAGAGAGGTAAAGAAGAACCCAAAGATCACTGTGGCTGAGCTCCAGAGATGCAGTCGGGAGATGGGAGAAAGTTGTAGAAAGTCAACCATCACTGCAGCCCTCCACCAGTCAGGGCTTTATGGCAGAGTGGCCCGACGGAAGCCTCTCCTCAGTGCAAGACACATGAAAGCCCGCATGGAGTTTGCTAAAAAACACCTGAAGGACTCCAATATGGTGAGAAATAAGATTCTCTGGTCTGATGAGACCAAGATAGAATTTTTTGGCCTTAATTCTAAGCTGTATGTGTGGAGAAAACCAGACACTGCTCATCACCTGTCCAATACAGTCCCAACAGTGAAGCATGGTGGTGGCAGAATCATGCTGTGGGGGTGTTTTTCAGCTGCAGGGATAGGACGACTGGTTGCAATCGAGGGAAGGATGAATCCAGCCAAGTACAGGGATATCCTGGACGAAAACCTTCTCCAAAGTGCTCAGGACCTCAGACTGGGCCGAAGGTTTACCTTCCAACAAGACAATGATCCTAAGCACACAGCTAAAATAATGAAGGAGTGGCTTCACAACAACTCTGTGACTGTTCTTGAATGGCCCAGCCAGAGCCCTGACTTAAACCCAATTGAGCATCTCTGGAGAGACCTAAAAATGGCTGTCCACCAACGTTTACCATCCAACCTGACAGAACTGGAGAGGATCTGCAAGGAGGAATGGCAGAGGATTCCTAAATCCAGGTGTGAAAAACTTGTTGCATCTTTCCCAAAAAGACTCATGGCTGTATTAGATCAAAAGGGTGCTTCTACTAAATACTGAGCAAAGGGTCTGAATACTTAGGACCATGTGATATTTCAGTTTTTCTTTTTTAATAAATCTGCAAAAATGTCAACAATTC
This sequence comes from Labeo rohita, assembly GCF_022985175.1. Lineage (NCBI taxonomy): Eukaryota > Metazoa > Chordata > Actinopteri > Cypriniformes > Cyprinidae > Labeo > Labeo rohita. The sequence continues at coordinate 6,335,280 of NC_066883.1, forward strand.
TGTGTTTTTCTGTCAATATAGGGTGCTGTGTGTACATTAATGAGAAATAAAAATGAACTTAAATGATTTTAGCAAATGGCTGCAATTTAACAAAGAGTAAAAAATTTAAGGGGGTCTGAATATTTTCCGTACCCACTGTATATAAATATATATATATATATATATATATAGCAATAAATAATAAAATAACAAAGAGCTACAAAACTTACACGGGTAACTGGAAAACAAAAAATAACTTAATAGTAAAACTAAATGGAGAGCATGCACTCCACTCTGATGGGCTCCAACTCACCTTAACCCCTGGGTATATACCTTATATACCCTATACCATTTAAGAAAAATTAAATGTTTATACCATAGTTTAAATATATATATATATAATATATATATATATATATATATATATATATATATATACACACAATTAAAACATTGTTAATATAATATAATTAAACAATGGGTACCACTAAACCGCCATAGTTGTGGTTAAAACCTCTTCAGCCCTGTTGCATATTTTGCATTTTTACAGAATTAGACATACCTGAATTTATAGACATAGACATTTTAGACATACCTGAGTACCATACCCACAAACATTAGATTAACTTCATAAAAATAGTCTCTATACAGAAAATCCCTCTGACTTAAATTGTAACACATGGTGTTGTTTTATTGTATTTGTTCATAACATAAAACAAATATATAGCTGCAAGCAGCAATTGCGGGGCCAAGCACAATGCCACAAATGTGTAGTGGCACTGCATGAAAACGGTTTTGTCTATCGATACGAAATCCATAACTTTGAGTCAGCACAGTCTGAAGATGATTTGAGTCAAATTTGGTGAAAATCGGACCAAGAGGAGTTTGAAAAAGTAGGTTTTGTACATTAATCAAAATGGTGGAAAGGAAGTTTGGCCAACTGTGGTATAATTGGTATGTTTGTTGTCGGCATGATCCAAGGAATATTTTGAAATCACTTTCATTACAAAAGGCTAATGTAAGCAGAAGTTATAAATAAGCATTTTTCGTATCTCCTGACCACTAGGGGGCACTGCACCAAAACACTGTAGGTCGCCTCAGATCATGCTTGTTCTTACAAACACCAAGTTTGGTCTCAATATGCCAAACCATTGCAGAGATATAGCCTCAAAACCATTTTTGTGTGCTTTTCGATAAGTTACTCACCCTATGTCATCCAAGATGTTCATGTGGTGAGCAGACTTCGGTCCGCTTACCACCAGATGTTGCTCTCTTTCTTTCCTCAGTCACAAAGAAATTACGTTTTTTGAGGAAAACATTCCAGGATTTTTCTTCATACAGTGGACTTTGGACATGGTGGCAAATTGAGGTTTAAAGATGCAGTTTCAATGAAGTTTCAAAGGGCTCTACATGATCCCAGCCGAGGAATAAATATTTTATCTAGCAAAATGATCAGTCATTTTCTTTAAAAAATTAATATATTTATACACTTTTTATCCACAAATGCTGGGCAAGCATTAGCTCTGCGATGCGCCTGCGCCTCTTCATTCCGTGATGTTGGAAAGGTCAAGCGTGAAGTGCACTCAGTGTTTACAAAGCCAACATGCAAAGAAATTAAAATGCCCTTTAGCAAAAAGGTAAAGCAACGATGTTGGAAGATTTAAAGTTAGAGTAGAAAATGTGATGAAGTTTTTAACCAAACTACAAAAACAAAAAACTAATCGCGCGTGACATTTCCAACAGGATTACGTAATGTGTGGAGAGGTGCATGAAAGGGAGCCTTATTAAAATTTAGATGGTTTTCTGTACAATTTTTTAATCAATTTACTCTAATGTTTGTGGGTAGGGCACTTGTTTAAATTCAGGTATGCCTGAAGAGGTTTTAACCACATTTTTTGTAGCACAACCATGGCTGTTTTGTAGTACCCATCGTTTAACTATAGTAACAGTGTTTCTTTTTCTTTTCTTTTTTTAACATGTTTATAAATAAATACCCAGGGGTTAAGATGAGTTGGAGCCCATCAGAGTGGAGTTGAGTGAAACCTACTGATTGTTTGTCATGAATCTGGTCGGGGAACTTCGGTCCGCTCACCACCAGATGTCGCTCTCACTCTTTCAGACTATACAGACTGTTGCACTGCACCCTGGACTACTTCTCCCATCACTCATCGTGCTGATTGCGTCAGCACCTGTGGCCAATCAGGTGCTCTATGTAAACCCCAGACTTTCCCCCGATACTCACGGAGTATTGTGCTTATTGTTGTGGTTACTGCATCGTGTTCCCTAGTTCCTTAGTTCCGTGTGTTTAGCTTTCTCGCCTGGCCATTTCATCTCGTCTGTCTCGCCGCCTGCCTTTTGAACTCTCGCTCGTTTCACGGATTATTCCCTCGCCTTGCCCCTACGGATTACGTTCGCCCCGGATCGACCCACACCTGCCTCTCTGACTACTCTTGTGCCTTGCCCCATACATACCTGTTTGTTGTTGTTTCAACCCTGCCTGTTTTCACTATATCTCTGTCTCGTCCTAAGAATAAAAGCTTGCATTTGGATCCGCTCGCCTCTCGCCTCTCTCCCCTCGTTACAGAATACTCTGTCACAACAGGATACAGCAGCTTTACACACGATCACAGTACAGGTATGGATACTACGAAAATATTATTCAGATTAAAACAAGGCCCATGAACAATCGAACAGCACATCTGTGAATTTCTGGCCATCGCTAATCATTCAAACCTCCCGGACTGTATTTTAAATTCAGATGCGAGGGTCCGCGTTCATCTCTTGCTGCATTTATTGATTATGCTTTGCTGTGTGTGGGCTCGTCGTTCACTGTGGGTGTCGCGGATGAGTCAGCCGCGAAATTTAGTCCACCACAAACCCTGGGACATCCTTGTTTGGTCGTTGCTACTCCGGTGTTGACTCGCGCTCGCAAAATGGAGGCCGCGCCGCAGCCCGTTCACAAAATGGCAACCGCGCCAGAGCGCGTTCACACAATGCCGGCGACAGCGGAGCCCGTGCACAAAATGGCGACTACAACGGACCCTGTTTGCAAGATGGCAGCCGCTCTGGAGTGCGCTCATGCAATAGCGGTGACTGCGGTGACCGTTCACAAAATGGCGACAAAAACAGAGCTCCGTCACATCACAGCTGCTACCCCTGAGCCAGGCAGAGCTAAAGCTGCGTTTCCTGAGTCCAGTCAAGTTGCAGCTGCGTTTCCCGAGTCAAGTCAAGTTGCAGCTGTGTTTCCCGAGTCGAGTCAAGTCAAGTTGCAGCTGTGTTTCCCGAGTCAAGTCAAGTTGCAGCTGTGTTTCCCGAGTCAAGTCAAGTTGCAGCTGTGTTTCCCGAGTCAAGCCAAGTTACAGCTGTTGTTCCTAAGTCCAGTCAAGCTTACGAGTCAAGTCAAGCTACAGCTGCTGTTCCAGAGTCAAGTCAAGATACGGCTGTATCTCCTGAGTCAAGTAAAGTCACAGCTGTCACTCCAGAGTCAAGCAAAATTACAGCTGTGTTTCCTGTGTCAAGGCAAGTCAGAGCTGCTCTTCCTAAGTCAAGTCAAGCTACAGCTGTTTCTCCCAAGTCAAGTCAAGACACAGCTGTTGTTCCAGTGTCAAGTCAAGTCACAGCAATCGTTCCTGAGTCAAGCAAGGTCAAAGCTGTCGTTCCTGTGTCAAGCAAAGTCACAGCAGTCGTTCCTGAGTCAAGCAAAGTCAAAGTCACAGCAGTCGTTCCTGAGTCAAGCTAAGTCACAGCCGTCGTTCCTGAGTCAAGCAAAGTCAAAGCCGTCGTTCCTGAGTCAAGCAAAGTCAAAGCTGGTCTCTATGAATCAAGTTAAGTCTCAGTTGATCTCCACGAACCAAGTCACGTTCCAGCTGGTCGCCCAGAGTCAAGTCACGTCCCCTCTGACCACCCAGAGTCAAGTCACATCCCGTCTGACTGCCCAGAGTCATGTCACGTCCCGTCTGACCGCCCAGAGTCAAGTCGCGCCCCGTCTGACCGCCCAGAGTCAAGTCACGTCCAGTTTGACCGCCCAGAGCCTCACCATGTCTCATCTGAAACTCCAAGGTCACGGCCTATCGTGATGGCCAGTGTGCTGGACCCACCACTAGTATCACTAGTATCAGTGCGGACAGCAAACATCCCAGTGGCATCAGCGCCTTATAAACCACCCATTAATGAGGTCCTGCCACCCGCTGCCGCTCTTCCTGTAATGGCGGTTGCGAGGTCTCTACTGTCCACAAGTCTGCTCCAGAGGTCCCGTCAGATCACAAGTCTTCTCCAGAGGTCCCGTCAGATCACAAGCGTGCTCCAGAGGTCCCGTCAGATCACAAGTTTGCTCCAGAGGTCCCGTCTGATCACAAGTCTGCTCCAGAGCTCTCGTCTGATCACAAGCCTGCTCCAGAGCTCTTGTCTGATCACAAGCCTGCTCCAGAGCTTCTGTCAGATCACAAGTCTGCTCCAGAGGTCCCGTCAGATCACAAGTCTGCTCCAGAGGTCCCATCAGATCACAAGTTTGCTCCAGAGGTCCCGTCTGATCACAAGTCTGCTCCAGAGCTCTTGTCTGATCACAAGCCTGCTCCAGAGCTCTTGTCTGATCACAAGCCTGCTCCAGAGCTCTCGTCTGATCACAAGCCTGCTCCAGAGCTCTTGTCAGATCACAAGTCTGCTCCAGAGGTCCCGTCAGATCACAAGTTTGCTCCAGAGGTCCCGTCTGATCACAAGTCTGCTCCAGAGCTCTTGTCTGATCAAAAGCCTGCTCCAGAGTTCTCGTCTGATCACAAGCCTGCTCCAGAGTTCATGTCTGATCACAAGCCCGCTCCAGAGCTCTCGTCTGATCACAGGTTTGCTCCAGAGGTCTTGTTTGAGCGTGAGTCTGCGCCAGTGCCTGCTGAGGTGATGGTGCTGGCTGCGGATACCAACTTCGAGACTCCAGAGGTGCTTCCCCAGTGGCTGTGATGCCCGCCGCAGTTTCCCCGGACTTTCCCCCTGATACTCACTGAGTATTGTGGTTATTGTTGTGGTTATTGCATCGTGTTCCCTAGTTCCCTAGTTCCCCGTGTTTAGCTTTCTCGCCTGGCCATTTCATCTCATCTGTCTCGCCGCCTGCCTTCTGAACTCTCGCTCGTTTCACGGATTATTCCCTCGCCTTTCCCCTAATGATTACGTTCGACCCGGATCGACCCACGCCTGCCTCTCGGACTACTCTTGTGTCTCGCCCCATTCATACCTGTTTGTTGTTGTTTCGACCCTGCCTGTTTTCACTATGTCTCTGTCTCGTCCTAAGAATAAAAGCTTGCGTTTGGATCCGTTCGCCTCTCGCCTCTCTCCCCTCGTTACACTGTTGCATGTTTTACTACTATATTTTACTGTTTTATATTACAACTGTATTTAGTTTTACTATTTAAAGAGAAGTCCACTTCCAAAAAAGATTCAGGATTTTTCTCCATATAATGAACTCCACTTCCAGAACAAAAACATTTCAGGATTTTTCTCCATATAATAAAAATTTCTTTACGACTGAAGAAAGAAAGACATGAACATCTTGGATGACAAGGGTTGAGTACACTATCTGTAAATCTTTGTTCTGGAAGTGGACTTCTCCTTTAAGTTCTTGTTTGTTATTTTCCAGTTACCTGTGTAAGTTCTGTAGTCCTTTGTTATTTTATTATTAATTGCTATATGTATATAGTTCTGTGAGGACACAGATTCATCACAGAAGTCTTTATTTTTATGTTTGGTTAAATACAAGCTTTGTGCAGCACTTCTTTACATGATGCAAAATTAACATGTATTTGCTTTTTTTTCTTTTTTGCAATGTGTTTTTCTCTAATTGTGATCACAGGTGAAAATTGCATCAGAGGGGGAGATCTCCAGAAATTTGTAGACTCCTGCCCACAGCTGAAAGGATAAATCGACAGCATGCCTATTAAAAATAAATGCAGAATATAATGTGCTGTTTGTTTGTTTGTTTGTTTTTACTGTTCGTTGTAGTTTGTATAAGTGGTTGTAAATTAGTTTTTTTTTTCCTGCATTCTGCTCTTGGAAAAGTTCTGTTAAAATTTTGTTAAATAATAAACATTTTTCTTTGTTAACTTAAAGTCTTGCATTTGAACAAGAACCTTGCATTTGACTATGTCATACAGTTCATTGTTAATAACTTCGAAACATATCTATTGTAGCATAACTAAAATTGTTTAATGTTACACTTACACAGTAACTACATATAACAAGAGTTTATGTTTGCACAGAAGTTGTGTATTATGATGTTATATTTATGTTATATCCTAGGAGCATCTGGAAACAGGTAATCTATAGTTTTTCACTGTATTGCACCTCGACAGTACAATGCTGCTCATGTGACTCGCTGTGGAGATGACCATATGCAATAGTCTCTCATCAGGTAAATTTTCATATGGACATTTCTAGCCCAAATCATAGCAGAAACTCATTACATAATTTCCCCATACTGTCAGCGGTGTTGTTCAGTAATATCCATGATCCCACATAAAGAAACACTAATAAATACTTTACTACTTAACTTTACTATAATTACTAAATTATACTATAGTATACTACAGTTTACTATTTGTATCAATGTCATGTAAAATATATGTTGTAATAATACAAGAAGTACCCAGTACGTAGTGTGAAAATATACTGCATCATATTTTTTTGTGTTATTACAATAAGGCAACTTATTCTAAATAACTTATTCATACTGTTGTTGCCTATAGTAGGCAACATACTGTTGTTGCATATAGTAGGTGATGCATACCACATAATCTAAGAATAGTTACACCTTACTTATGAAATACTAACAGTATAAATTCTTTTAATTTTCAAAGTCATTACCCCCTTATCCCCCAAACATTGCACATTATTTTCATTTACGTAATTTCAAAATAGGTGCCCTTTAGTTATGAAATGCTTACAGTATAAATGCTTTTTAATTTTGCAGGTTATTACCTCCTTATTCCCCAAATGCATATTGTTCGCTTATACAAGTAGGTACTGTGGAGGTACTCTGTAGTTATAAATAGGTACGCTGTAAATTCTGTTCAGTTACGCGGTACATTGGGGGCTGTAATCTAAATCATTACTGAAAAATATCTATATTTAAAACTAAAGAATCACTTTTATCTACCTTGCTATTTACCTTTGACTATTTGAACACGGAGGCAGCTATGGTCGGATGACTTAAGCTGTGAAAGATCAAAATAAAACAATGGTCGCGGAGCACAAAACAAGGATTTGTAAAGAAGAGTGTCTGAGAATTTCGATATAAACCAAGAGGAGACTGGTTTCCTTTGCTAAAGCAAGGAAACTTTGCTTAGTTTGCTCCTGTAAACAAATGTTTGTTTGTGTGAGACTCACCTGCGCATGTGCAACGCCAATATCTTACGTCATCTGCCCGGAGCTGCTTTCGAGTACGAACAGATGGCACAAACTGGATTAAAGTGATTCTTACATTTTAAATAAGGATATTTTTTATTACAAAAATGCATCGATTTATTACAGGAGGCCTTTATTTACCCCCGGTGCTGTATACTATTTTTATTTTTATTTTTATTTTTATTATGGATGGATCCTCTTTATTGGACTTGTTTTGGACTGATGAACAGAAACACCCATCTATGCCATTCTAAAGTTTGGAAGTGCCAGGATAATTTTTAATATAACTCTGATTGGATTAATCTGAAAGAAGGGAGTCATATACACCTAGGATGCCTGAAGGGTAAGTAAATAAGTTTAATTATTTAATTTTCATTTTTGGGTGAACTATACCTTTAATGTACACATACAAATATACCAACTCAGCTTCCCCAGGCCTGAAAAAAAGGGTCTGGGTGCAGACATGCACTTGCATTTTCAGACCTGCACTCTCACACACCTGCACTTCCGTCTGACATCACTTGCAGTCTTTTTTACTTCATTTATTTATTTATTTATTATTTTTTTAAATTGAATCTCTCAACATTTTACAACAGTAGCCAGGTGGTGAAGACAAGAAAAAAGAAAGTAAATTACAATGCCACTAGCAATCTCCACTTGCACTTTCTGCTACCTGCAACATCACTTGCAATCCACACAAATCTTGCATGTTGCCAGTGGAGACAAGATGCTGTGGTGTTTAAACAATTAAAACTAATTTAATAGCAGAGTGTACAGGGTCCTGCAAGTCATCTGTAGGAGATAAAGACAAGACCGGCAAATCCATGGCCACAGAGCAACAGAATATGAACGCAATGCGCAAAGTCTCTAGTTAAGCAGTTTCCTCACGTAGAAAACCATTAACACTTAATATGGCTTAATGTATTAAGATAGAATAAGTGCAATTAAAAAATCTATTTTGATATGTAGTTTATTAATTTAATGTACTTCAAGGCAAGCATATGGCCACCTACTTGCCCAACAAACACAAAACGGACTAAGATGATCAAGACCAAATTCAGTATAAAACATCATCTTAGTCCATTATGCCACATTATGCCTTGTTTTGCGGAGGAAAACACTATATACATATAGACTATATTAATAAACTGTATATCTTTTAATATATAATATTAATCTTAATACATTAAGTCATATTAAGTGTTAATGTTTTCTGCGGGAGGAAAAAGCTTAATGAGAGACTTTGTGCTAGTGTTGCTTTTGTCAATGAAAATTATGACTAAATATCGTCGTCAATGAACCTTTATCACGTGACGAAAACGAGACGAGACACAACGTAAATGCTGGTCGTGTGATGATGACTATAATTAAATGTATAATGCAATATTGTTGACGAATAAAAACGAGACTAAATGTGATTTACAAAATAAAAACTATGCTAAAATGTCTCTTCATTTTCGTTGACCAAAACGAGATGAAACGAAATGTTACATTATTTCGTTTTGTTTAGTCGCGTTATTATTATTATTTTGCAGTATTTCTGAAGTGGGCTGCATCAGGTCGCACTGCGCAGACGCAGGCGACATCACTTCCTCAAGCCCCACTCGCGGACCGGGGGGATTATAGGCCTGAAATTACAATTACTAAGACTATTAGACAGTTATATACCGTTATCAGCACATGTTGAAGTAGATTCGTCTCTGAGAGAATATGCGCCGTATTGCAGAGTTAGAAAACTGTCAGTTATTTTTTACTTTCATTTTCTATATAGTGAATTGTAAAGTTAAAACTGAAGTTAAGACGTTCACCGGCATAACTATTGCACAAAGTTTGATATCCATTGGCTCGCCTTCATGGTTTAAAACAGAAATACTTACAATATTGCGACGTAACCCCAAATCCCCATGTGTATGCATCTTAAACGCAGGGAGACGTGAAAGAGGATCGACTGCGATCCGTTTAAGCCCTAATAGGCTATATGACAGATCAGAGCCAATGCTTCAGGGAAATTGCTTTGCCGGTCCAATGGCAGACTCCAGCAAAAGTTTTGTGTTCACCGTTTCACACACACCAATCACGTGCACATATTTGCATCTTGACTATACGACTAGGTACTTATACTATATTGACTGGGTTAAATAGAATTGCATTACTAAAAAGAGACTAAAATACAATTTTCATTGACTAAAACTAGAATAAAATGTCATCAGTTTTTCGTCGACTAAAACTAGACGAATATAGTCATGGATAATTATGATTAAAATACGACTAAAATGCTCAGACATTTAGTTGACTAAAAACTTGACTAGACTAAAAAGAGTATGAATGTGACTAAAACTAATAAAAACTAAAATGACAGCTTCATAGAAAGACTAGACTAAAACTAAGATTAAAACAGGCTGCCAAAACAACACTACTTTGCGCATTGCGTTCATATTCTGTTGTTCTGTGGCCATGGATTTGTGGGTCTTGTCTTTATCTTCTACAGATGACTTGCAGGACCCTGTAGGTTATGCTATTAAATTAGTTTTTATCGATTAACCACCACAGCGTCTTGTCTCCATTGGCAACATGCACGATTTGTGTGGATTGCAAGTGGTGTCGCAGGTAGCAGAGAGTGCAAGTGGCGATTGCGAGTGACATTGTAATTTAGTGTCTTTTTTCTTGTCTTCACCACCTGGCTGCTGTTGTAAAATGTTGAGATATTTAATTAAAATAAATAAATAATTAAAATAAAATACAAATTAAACAAGACTTCCGGAAGTGCAGTTGTCTGAAAGTGCAAGTCTGAGAGTGTGTGGGATTACAAATTTAAGGATCTGTTTAATATCTGCAGATCCCACATCCTAACATAACATCATATAAAAATCTAAGGTGATCTACATTGTATTGGGCATTTAATGTAAACATAATGGCATCTGTTTGCAAAGTTTTAGTTCTCGTGACTTATCTTTGTGATGTTGATAGAGTCTTAGTTCCCGCAACTATGGTGCTCAAACAATTTGGTGATGTCATTATGATTATTTGAATAGGTCTGCTGAGGTATTACAGTTGGGGGAAGGGTAACGTCCTGCATCCTCTGTTCTTGATCTGATCAAAGAATGTCACCTCTGAGTACTGTGTCAATATCTCTAAGGCCCACCTACTAAATGTATATAAACTGTATCACTGCCTTAGTTAGACGACTTTTTGATGACTGCAGCGCCACACAGCGAGTATCTGAATAAAGAGAAATTTCTGCTTCAAGATATCCAAAACATCTCCTGGTCTCTAAGAAAAAGTTTACAACAAGTGCATATCTGAAAACGCACTTGCATGTCTGTAGTCAGACGCTATTGCGGTGCCATTTCTACAAAATGTTATGCTATTGCTTCCTGCACATTCTGTAGTACTTTCAAAGTGAAATGTACATATCGGCAGTTCAGAAATGAAATGCCTGTTGAGTGCCCCTAAAAGGTTGCCTTTATTAAAAAAAATAATATACTATCTACACAAAACCAACCCTAAACCTAAAAAACATTAACAAAGGCAACCCTGCGGTTGAAAAAACAAACAACAGAAACCATAACAGAAATTTGAAAGGTTTTCACTACCAATACCATTACAAACCATCAGCTTTTAACCATTAAAAACAATTAAAAAATGGTATTCTATAGTGTTTTTGGGACATACTCCATTAGGAGTTAGTAGTTTTAACAAGCCACCAATAAAAGATGCCCAATTACCAGTAGAAACCCACAGGGTCCATTACACTTTCCATTAAAACCAATACAAGTCCCATTATAACCAGTAAAACCATTACACATTTTGTGATGATGTCTTTTTTTTTCAGCAGGGAAATGTGAGATAGATTAGCTTCTACGAGTCCTTGAGCTCTTGTATTGTGTGTTGTAATTCTCCTATATGGTTGTAAATGTGTCCTGAGTGTTTTTAGCACTTCGCAATGTGATTGCCTATAGTTGTTTTGGGTGGTTGTGATGACACTGGCCATTTCTGTCATTTCTCTTTCTTATGATATCTGTAAGTCTGATCACCTAGGCAAATATTAGCACACCTAGCAAGCTCTACATATAATGATGATGATATCATATCTAATGAACCACATAAAAATAATAACATTGTTTTGTACTGTAAATGTAGGTGATAGGTTGAGCTGTATACCTGTTTGCAGCAATAATGTCCATGAAGAGAATGCTTGCATACATGTTTATATAAAATGCTGTTGCTCCGAAGCTGCAGTAAATGTTGCGTATTGTTATGGAATAGGTAGCATTGTATGCAATGCGCAAAGGTAAACAAAGACAAAGGAAGAAGTCAGCTGCAGCCAGGTTCTTCATGTAGACCATGATGCTGGACTGGACACGCTGACTGGAACAGAAATAAACCCGCATTGTGATGCTGTTAAGCACCAGACTGATGAGAAACACTAGTGAGTATGCAAATATGAAAGCAGGGTGGGCTGAGACCTCTGTAACTCCACAGGAAGCTTGAGTTTTGTTGGTCATGTTTGGTTTAATTTTATCCCTTGGGGAAGTGGTGAAGACGGTTGCAGACACTGTAGACTCCATCTAGATAACCAAGAGCAACAGATAATATTTATTCAGATTTTCACAGAATTATTATTATTTGGAAAAATGAACTGGGAAATATATAGTGTATCTGCATGTCTAAAATTTTGGCATTTGGAAGGCACTTGGAAACTTATTAATTAATAAATTAATAATTTTAGCAGAAATGACATTAAAAATATTTAAAACCATTAGTTGGTATACTTTTTTTTTTTTTTTTTTTTTTCACACGGTAACACCAATGGCTGGGTAAGATAGTGACTTTCTTTTTTATCCGTTTATCATCAAACATGTTTTCAGGTTTTTGTTTTGCAGAAATATAATTACTATTGGTTTGCTTCTATGCTGATTGTATTATTGTATTATTTGATTTATATATATATATATATATATATATATATATATATATATATATGCTCATTGGCTCTTAGTTTTGTTAGTTTTGAATTGGTGACCTTGAAAGTGTGACCTCAATCTTTTGTAAACTCTCTTAATTTGATGTTTGGAATTTGATGACATACTTAATCTGTCATTATGTAACTACTGGCTGATTAATTGCCTTTTTTCAGGCATTGAAGAGCGTAGCTGTCCTTTACAAATGCTGGTGGAGTTTCCTGTATGGAGCGTGTCTTGCTGCTTGCAACCACCTTTCGCATTTTGTATGTTGTCAGTACATGTGGTTTCAGGATGTATTCTAATTTTCAAACTCATGTACAAGTGTTGCAATCCACTAAAGTCTATAGTCTATTTATAATCCTAAAGCATAAGAAGCGGAGATAAAATAAATTACTCATACATTACTTCAAAAAGATATTGCTTTGGTTTACTGATTGGCATGTGTTTTTTTACATTAGAGTGTACAACATGTTTTAACCCTATGAACTTAAAAGTATAAAAACCTAATTGACCTCTTGGCAAGCCCCAATGGCAGTTGAGTATCAGTTGCACTGGGAACAGAACTCTGACATCTTTAAGTTTCAGCGCCATAGAGAAACATTGGAAGGTCAGAAGATTTTATTGGTCTGATGGTGTTTATGCCACAAAAATGGAAAAATTATGTGTACTTGTAACACTAATTCCAGGTATCCTGAGAGGATGGGCAATAAAATTTATTTTATTTCATTTCCTAAACCCAACCAAAACAGAGCAAAATGTCCCTAAGCATTCAACCCCAAACCCAATGAAGACAAAAACGATAATTTTCTGGTTGTCATACTCTAATTAAATTGTATCTTTTCGTCTACTCAAGCAGAACGTTAATGTCATCTCGTGCTTTAGCAAGGTATCACTGGCTAAAACTAACTAACGTTAAAGTTTGTGAGTCCATGGTAACATACAAACCTAAATAATCACATCACATCTACAATAATTACAAACAGTAATTAGAGGCTGTTCCATAACTTAGTTACATGGTAAGTACATTTTGTCTCATGTAAGTACAGTGGCTACTGCTAAGTACTTAATTAGGTAATTACTCTGTCACCTTTAAAAAAAAGTGGTACCTCGATGGCTTATCGATAGGTCAATTGCAGGCAGTAAGCAATAGAAAAGTCACATGACAACAAATACTGGTAATCTAATAAACTAATCATATGATTCCAAAGAACTTTCTGTTTAACACTTAGCGGCATAAGTCATTAAAGAAGATATAGCAATATTTCATATAGTCCCCTTTTAAAACTGACATTAGGCTCTAATTATTTTAGTTAATACAATTGATCTTATTCTGTAAGTCTAACTTACTTGTGACAAAGATGTCCACTGAACTTGTAGAGGTTTTTCCCTAAGTCAATTCAAATTCCTTCTGTAGGCTTATGCAAAAAGTCTATCTGAGTTAAAGAGTTGTGTATAAATAATATAAGGAAATGCAATAGGAGGTTGTAGGTGATGGAGGAGGAGTAGGGGGTGGTTTGTGGTAAAAGAAAAAAGACAGAAGTTTGATGGTTATACTAATAGCTGTTGAACAAAATGTTTTGCATATTCATCCTCTGCAGCATGTCAGTAAAGGTTCTTTGAAGGTTTTGGTGATTTATTAATCACCAAATAATGAATAAATGATTTGCTCTCCCATTTCACTTTAAGTGAAGTATAGTTATATAGTTTAGCTTTCTAACATTTAATATAAATGGACACTATATAATGATATAAGCGTAATAATAATAAAGTTTGTATACATATACAAAGCTCCTCAAGATGCTTACAGAGAAAACTGGAGTTTAAAAAAAATATTAAAATAATAAGATAAAAATCAAATAAAAACTATCCTGAAAAAATAGTTTTAAGACTAGACTATATGAAGTAACTTTAAAACTGCAGACCACCAAGTCTGTCTATCTATTTATATATTTGTCATTGCTTATGTGTAGTTATATGTTTGACAGTCTTGGCTGACATTTGGAATTTAGAGAAACAGCATGTAAATAAATTAGTGCACAAGTACTATGTCCCCTTAAGTTTATCATGCATTGTTCTGCATGCTGACTTGTTTGTGTTATCATTTTCTCATGCAGTTGTGGTTTTGTCACAAGTGGTTTCAAATGCAGGCATCTATTTTTTTTTTTTTTGTATTTAACTTATGGCCACACTTCTTTTGTCCTTCTCACTGTGTGCACAGATCACATAGAACTCTTGTTCTCCCTCTTAAGATATCATTCATCAGTGAAATCAGAAATGCTGCTATTAAAGGGTTTGAGTGATTAATAAACAATGTAATTTGAACAAGGTGGTTTTATGTGCATCTGCTGTATGTTTATTAGAACAGAAAGCACTGCAGTGATAACATACTGTATACATGATTAATCATTAAAATATTAATTATAAGTATTTATATCCTTTTGTAACAGGAGGAAAACCACAGTAAAACACAAACCACTCCGCCATTAGAATTTAGATTCACCGGGGTCATTAAATTGACCACAAATGGTGGTCCAGGTATAACTATGCACATCATTATGATTTGTGAAAGAATATCTAGCGTCCAGTTTATAATTTAGGTTACCTGTTGATACTTCACTTGTACTACGTCTGCTTAAGACGCTATGGGAAAAAAACTCTTTTTTTCTCTCTGAGACTGAAGACTTTTTCAATAACGCAGTGTAACTGCGTGGCTGTTGGTTCGTGCAGTGGATAAAGACAAACCAATTGCTCGGCGGTTCTTGCTTGGCTGTCTTTGCTGCTACCTGCTGCCCTCAGTGTCTGCAGCAGCTGCGGTCTTGCTCGATCCCCTGCTGCCATCCGTTGATCCTCGCTGATTATAGAGCAAATTTCCTAAGATCAAATTTCTACTCTGCGTTGTTTCTCGGTGCCTAGTGAGCTCATGCCAGCTGAGACCCCGCGTGCCTCATTCTTGCCCCCTTGAAGGGATTCTCCCGTGCTTTTCTCTCACCCAGACCAGCGTCCCTCTGCGGCCGCGAGTAATCTGGTCTCTTTCGGTGGGAGTGAGTGTGATTCAATGGACAACAGGACGTCTTTGGTCGCTTCTGACGTGGAGGAGCTGTCAGGCTTGTCTCACGACCCCGCCCCCACGCCATCTGCAGAGTCCAGCGTGACGCCAAATTATTCTGCGTCCTGTCTAAAGCTGTGGAGAAGCTGGACTTGGAGTGGTTCCCACCTGAGGAGCCCACTCGCGGCCGCCTGGATAAATGTTTCCTGCCGGGGCACCATTAGGCCCTTTGTCAACGAGCCTCGCCATTCTTCCCTGAGGTCCATGACGAGATCACCAAATCATGGCGTGCACCCTACTCGGCCTGCCTGTGTACCTGCTCTTTCTCCGTCCTCTCCTCAGTCAATGGCCCCAAAGAAAAGGTGTATGACAAGCTGCCTCCGCTGGATTAGTTAGTGGCCGCGCATCTCTGCCCATCCACAGCCATCAGATGGAAGGCGAAGGCCACCCATCCATCTAAGTCACGTAGGACGACTTCAGCCCTGGCTGGACAAGCCGATTCATCAGCTGGACAGGCAGCTTTGGCGCTTCATTTTATGGTGGTCATATAGGTCTACCAGGCCAAACTCCTCAAAGGCACGGAGTCCCGCCCAAGGACCAACGCAGCATGACCGACCTGGCATTACGCGCCACCAAGATGAAAAAATAAAGAAGAAAAAATAAAACACAAACATTCTCAAAAAGAGAGCACATTTAATCTTCCACCTATTACAAACAGCAAGCCCACGCAGGGTGGTCAGCTGTTCGAGACAATCCATCCCCTTGCCTAACAGGCCGAGGCTTGGCAAGCCATCCCCAGAGTGTCAAGCTGGGTGTTGGGGATAATAAGACGGGGTTAATACACTTCAATTCACTAGAAGAGCCCCACGTTTCAGCGAAGTGGTCTCCACCTCAGTTCAGGGCAAGGACGCAGACGTCCTGCGCACCAAGGTGAGGAACCTGCTGGCAAAAGGAGCTGAAGAAATGGTCCACCCAGCTCAGAGCGAGTTAGGCTTTTACAGCCGCTACTTCCTCATCCCCAAAGAGGATGGATGTCTGAGACCCATCCTCGATCTAAGACGCCTGAATTGCGCCCTCATGAGATGGCCGTTCAGAATGCTTACACCGAAGCAGATCCTCTCGCAAGTTCACCCGGGGGTTCTGTTTCAGTTCATTTTAGTGACGCATTTTGAGTGTATACAAATAAAAGTAGACCTTTTACAGATTCGATTGATATATTGCTCTTATCCGTATGATCAAAAATGACACAGAAATTGAAGTTCTTTTAGGTGTTATCATAAAAACTGTCATCAAACCACACTGGTGCATTTTTGATCCCAGAGGGTTAATCTTCTCTGCCCTGTCAGGGTTTGAGGACTTATATCGAGCGCTCCACTTCATTTAGACAATCGGAGCAGCTGTTTGTATGCTTCAGTGGTCGTACCAAAGGGCTTTCACTTTGCATGATGGGGTGAAGTGTTTCAATTAACAATGGAAGGAAGGAAGATATAGGGAAGTGAGTCGTACCCAAGAAAGACTGCATCATCAGTAAGGATTGCAGTAGTAAGAGTGATTGGATTATCGTCAGAAGTGGAACGCATGTCGAACTGTTGCTTCCTGTGAGCAATGTCTGGTGCGTCGCAGAGTTTCACAGTACCTGTCCAGGTATCTGACAACAACCGAAACACTCCCCAGCTTCCTTCTTGTCTGCAAACTTGGTCAGTACCTTTACACCGCCATTACAAGCACTCATTCACTCACGACTACTCACGCACCTACTCATGTAACATTCACTTCCACACATTCTTCTTCTTCTTTTAGTTTTCTAGTGGTTACAGGCCAACGTTAAGGTGCATAACACCACCTACTATATTGGAGTGTACAAGATCATGGCTTCAATGTGATCTTAAATTCTTCTAATTAAACCACTTTCTTGCAAAAAAAAACAAAAACATTATTGCCCTGATAACTTCAGTCTGATCATTTTCTATTCCTAAAACACCTCTAACGTCCCATTCCCTTCCAACTTTTTTAATGCATTGTTTACATTTTTCTCTTCTCTGAATTTCCTACATTTTCTTTACAAACCTCACATTTGTCTGTTTACTTTTTTTTTTCCATAAGAAATAAAATATTAAGTCTTGTATGTTCTAACTGTAGTTGTGTATACATGATTTCCTTTTTTCTGTTTCTACTATTAACTATTCTAACTTTAATTGATTTTTGAATTCCGTTATATTCCCTTCCTGTATTTCCTGAATCCCAACTATTTTGCCACTGCTTGTCAATGTTTCTTTTAATTAAAAATTTTCCTTAATTTTTAATTTTTTCCTTAATTTAAAGTTGTTGTTTTTTTTGGCAATTTATTAGCTTCATCGTTACCTATTATACCTATGTGTGCTGGTATCCAAAAAACAGATATCTATTTGCAGTCTTTCCAAATTTAACAATGCTGTATATATTTCTATTAAAATGTCATCTCTAATTGATTTCCTAGTAATAATACTCTTTAAAAGCTGCTGCTGAGTCTCAATAGTCTGAATATATATATAGAGTACTGTGCAAAAGTCTTAGGCCACTAGTATTTTCATCAGCTAAAAAATGGTTTAAAGTCAGTTAAAGTTGGTCTTTTGCTGTAGTGTGTCAGTAGGAAATATCAGATTACATTTCCAAACATTCATTTTGCCATTAATCGTAATAATCCAGTGTGATTTTTGTTTGCACAAGGACTCTGACAACAGTGAGTGCTCTGCACAGAGATCTGATCTCATCATTATCCAGTCTGTCTGGAATGACATGAAGAAACAGGACGAACTCAGACAGACTAAATCCAGAAGAACTGTGAGCTTCTCTCTTACACTGTTCTTTAAAAATTTTCCAATTTATTTATATTTACACCATCTGTAAATATAGTTATTTGGTTGTCTATAAACATCAACATTAACTCGCAGAGTTTCACAGTACCTGTCCAGGTATCTGACAACAACCGAAACACTCTAAATCCAGAAGAACTGTGACAAAGTCTCCAGGATGCTTCAAGAAACCTACCTCCAAAGCTGCAGCACTGTTAAAAGTTTTAGGCACTTGTGTAAAAATGCTGTAAAATGAGGATGCTGTCATAAATAGATGTTCTTTATCAATTACCTTCTAGTAACTAAATGAAATCAACATTTGCCCTAGGTGCACTTGCGCAAAATTTTTCAGGTAACTTTGCAGGTAGGTCTCTTGAAGCATCTTGGGAGACGTTGCCACAGTTCTTCTGGATTTAGTCTGTCTCAGTTTGTTCTGTGTCTTCATGTCATTCCAGGAAGACTGGATGATAATGAGATTAGATCAGTGTGGAGCACTGGCTGTTGTCAGACTCCTTGTGCAAACAAAAATCTCACTAGATTATTACAATTAATGGCAAACAGAATGTTTGGAAATGTAAACCGATATTTTTTTACTGACACACTACAGAGAGATAGAGATAGAAAGAGACACTACAAGAGATAGAAATAACTTACTTTAAACCATTTTTTAGCTGGTGAAAATACTAGTGGCATAAAACCTTTGCACAGTACTGTATATATATATCTATTCCAGCAAAATCCTTTGCATACATGATTCTCATACTCCTAGCATTCTTTAATCACTGATGAAGCAAAGTTTGTCTCATCCTGCAGTTTTAACCAATAGGCAAGGGCTAATTTATTCCGTCTTAAATCCAGTGGAATTTCATTACATTCTACCAACAGCGCATTAACCCTCTGGTTGTGTTCGGGTCAAAACCTGGAGAAGATTTTCTTTTCTCCCAAAAATGAATGTTAATGTTATTTTGCATTGGACTCAAACTTACTGACTTTGTTCACACAGGGTATAAGTACTTCTTAGAATTTTTTTCAAATTTTCATCCTTTTTTTGTGGGTTTTATTTCACCTAGTCACACTTGTGGAGTTCCCAGTCAAAAATGACCAGACTCCAAACAATTGCTTATAAATCTCTCAATATGCTATATTATCACCAAATATTGAAATCAATCTTTTTGTCAACTTGTTTTCTTTCATTTAGGACCAGTTTTGTGTTTCTATTTGCATCTGATTAATCGTAAGCCTCATTTATCCGAGAGTAGACACCTAATTTGAGTGAGAAAAAAAAAAAAAAATAAAAATAATAATAATATATAATAAAATAATAATAAAAATAATAATATATATATATATATATATATATATATATATACACACATATATATATATATATATATATATATATATATATGTGTGTGTGTGTGTGTGTGTACAAATAATTTTCACAATATGAGATAAAAAATTATAAAAAGTTGCACTGTTTCTCACACTAGTGTGCTTTAATGTTTAACCAGGAAGTTTGCTTTTAAATGCTTTTATTTTGTACAAAATTGCACAAAGTCACATTTGTCAAAAATGGCCAGCCATTGAAAATGAATGGGGAAGATCACAAACAGGTTTTGAAATGCTTTTATTTTCTGAAAAGGGGCACAAAGTAACACTTAGAAACTTGCTGTTCCTGTTAAATCTTACCATCGTGACACACAAGAAAGAACACATTAAGATTATTTACATTATAACATTTCATGGAACAACAAATCAAAACTGTTATATATGCACACTGACAGAGACATTATCATGGAACAACAAGCTGAAGCTCTCTTTGTGCTAAAGCAGTTATTTGTAAATTTTTATCTACTCTGTGGGAACATGAAAGCCTCAAAACTTAGACTAAGACAAGGCAGTTTAAGTGTGTGTGTGTGTGTGTGTGTGTTAGAAAGAGGTAGAGAGAGAGTTATCATAAAAGCATATTGCATGCAATCCAGGGTAGGATGAAATACTTTTGGATAAAGTCAAGTCAAGTCAAGTCAAGTCAAGTCAAGTCGAGCTTTATTGTCATTCTGCTACATGTGTGGACATATAGTGGAACGAGATGTTGTGTCTTACAGAACCACGGTGCTACATACTAGTTAAGCATAATATAAACATACAACAGTACACGAATAAGAAAAGCAATTACAGACTTATACAATGGTTAACCATCTGGCTATACATATACTATAAATACTATAAGTATAATAAATAGTTGACTACACATACAAAACTGAGACAACAAAAACTTTACATAAGTACTGTACATGACGTTTTACAAAAGAGACATTTGTACATGAAATTGTGCAAAAGAGATATTTTGTGCATTAAATTGTGCAGAAGAGAGATTTTGAGGGAAGCAGCACATAGTGCAATGCACAAATAAACATATATAATCCTATTGAGTCTTTGTAGCAGCAATTGTTTATAGAAAGTGTCTAATGTACATAAGTGTGTTACTACAGGTGGTTTGTATAGCCCACTCACCTGTGTGTAACACACTCAGAATTGCACTTCGAAAGATTGTCAGCAGTTTTAATGAGTTGGGGGAGGAGGCTGAGGTTTTAATGGTTTCAGAGGGGGACAGGGAGATTGGAGTGGACTCTCACAGCCTGGGGGAAGAAGCTGTTGAGAAATCTGACAGAGCGAGCTTTGATACTCCGGTACCTTCTACCTGATGGCAGGAGCTGGAAGAGATTGTGGGAGGGATGGGTGGGGTCCTTCATGATGCTGGAGGCCTTGCTGGAGCATCGTGTAAGGAAAATTTCCAGGATAGAGGGAACAGGGGCACCGATGATCTTTGCAGCTGTGTTCACTGTCCGCTGTAGGGTCTTGCGGTCAGGTGCAGTTCCCATACCAGACAGTGATGCAGCTGGTCAGCACACTCTCAGTGGTGCCTCTATAGAAAGTGGTGAGAATGGGTGGAGGGAGACTTGCCCTTTTCAGCCGGCGGAGAAAGTGGAGGCGCTGTTGGCCCTTCTTATTGAGCGACGTGATGTTGGTGGTCCAGGTGAGATCTTCTGTAATGTGCACCCCCAGGAATTTAGTGCCGGGTGGTCAACCTGAAGTCCATCACAACCTCCTTTGTCTTACTCACATTGACAGACAGGTTGATGAACAGTGTTTTGTCACTACCACAGTATTGTTACACCATCCCTTGTTGATATAAACACACAGTCTGCCCCCGCGAGTCTTACCAGACAGTGCTGTATCTCTGTTCGCTCAGTAGCAGGTTAGCCCCGTGCATCTGAATGGCGGAGTCGGGAATTGTTGTCGTTTAACCATGTTTAAGTGAAAACAAACACACAGCAATCCCTTGCCTCATGCACTGTAGAGCGACTGAGTTGAATTGAGTCCAGTTAATTTTCCAGTGAGTGAACATTAGAGAGCAGTGTTGGAAGAGCTGGTCTGGTGGGGTTAGCCCTTAGTCTAGCTCGTATGCCTCCGAGCTTGCCGCGCTTATGTCCCCTCTCACACTGCCGGCGCCACCACTTTGTTTGGGTAGCACCACGCTTCTGTCCCATCACACACCGCTGCCACCGCCCCTACCGCCGCTACCGCCGCTTTGTGTGGGTAGCATCAGTAGACGAGGCCGTGGTCTCGGGGTTCGGCTTTAGCAGTAAGCAAAGGCCTTGGAGCTTCTCAGTGGCCGCCGGTGCGAGTTGGTGGTTATATGCATTGCCGATTTCCAAAAGGCTTTGGCGATCATAGATGTATTTTGGAGTGATTTCCTTATGAATTAGCAGTAAACTGACACTACTTTGAGACAAACAGATGACATAAAAGACATAAAAGACATAAAAGTGCCGTTTTTGGGACCCGAAGTAGCCGCTGCATCTGACCGCACCGCCATCTTGGGAAATACTTTTTATGGAGAACAAACTCAGCTCTACCGAATAACCTCTATATGTTATAAAGAATCCAACAGCAAGTAAAAATACCTTATACAACCTCAAGCAGTTTGAGCCCCCAAAACACTCACTTTTCATGCTGGCAAACAAAACTGAACTTTCTTGATAAGGGGTGGCCCAAAAAGAAGGCCATCATTCTTGTGGCTTCATCCACAGTTCTCCCTCCAATTTCTGCCTCCACAGCAGCCTAAAGGAAAACAAGATTATTTACATTGGGGAGACAACACAAAAATTAACCTGAATAATTTCAGTTTCATTTCTCCCCAAATTGTGCAGCCATAGGTTAATGGATGGTGCATTGCTATTTTACACTGGAAGCTGTAATCGACTGTGTTTATCGAGTCTATACAAGTCTATTACTCACAATGTCTGGAACACTCCCATAATTCCTATGCAGTTACCACTGTAACAGATGTTTTATACTTGTACTACAATTGTGTTGCCTGCACTACAAAAACATTGCGCCTCTATAGCAAAAAAGCTACAATACTTTGGAAATGTCACCATTATATTTGTTGTTTTGGAAATGGTATAATGACTATCTCGGAGTTTTTATTAGAATACAACCAGAAAATACAGGAAATTTATAGGCAGCAGTGTTGGGGAAAGTTACTTTTAAAGGTAATGCATTACAATATTGAGTTACTCCCTAAAAAAGTAATTAATTATGTTACTTACTACACACCAAAAGCCTCAGGCTTTGAGAAAAGTAAATTCATGTCTATACAGTAGACTGCAGAAGAAAGAAAATGTCCTTCAGAGACAAAAACTCTTTTTCAAAAAAAAAAAAAAAAAAAAAAAAAAAAAAAACAAATGTTAGATTATTATTTTTTTATTATGTTTTTTGTATATGAGACAAATTAATGCATGTTCACATTTATCCTAGAACTAACATCTTACTCGCGATTTCTCTCAGCATGGGGACAGGAGAGCTTTTAATCAATAAATGGGGGGGAAAGTAACTGGCATTAATTATTTGAAGAAAGTAACTCAGATATTTTCTTGTCAATTAAAAAGTAATGTGTTACTTTACTAGTTACTTGGAAAAAGTAATAATATTACGTAACTCACGTTACTTGTAATGTGTTACCCCCAACACTAATAGGCAGTATTAAAAAACAGAAATAAACAAAATGATGGCCTATGACTTCTGCCCAGTACTGTAAGTGCAAAAACATTAACATTCAGCCTTGTGAACTTGCTAAATGGTCATGTTAGAACATACCACTTGTTTCTGGAAGGTGGGGTCTGTCAGTTTCCGCTCCACTGCATCAACACCCCAGAGCACCCGATTACTTTCTGTAAGAAAAATGCTTATTAATTAACAAAAATAAAATTCTAATGTAGGCAAAAACTTTTGTATAGTCATAACAGTTTGTATGATTTGTAATAACACCCAAATGCAAACTGGTGCAGATTAATATAAGGCAGAAACTCCCCTTGCATGAAAAATATTGTTGTAATATTGTATTTTGTGTATTGTTAAAAGTACAACAGCCTTGCTGTTTAACTTACTCTTCAAAATGAGATCTGTCCCAGGCTAAGGTAAGATACCTTATTTACACTAGATTTGCTTACACCGGCTTCTATGCTATTTTAGCCATTTAACATCATCATTGTAATGTTCCTGTATCATGAGCACACAGCCTGGTGCCAAACTTTGCAGTTTAAGTATGAGGTTTTTTTTTTTTTTTTTTTGTGTATTTTACTTTTAGAGGCCGTAGAAAAAACAAGACATACAGCATTATCATTTAGGCATTGGCGTGAGAAATAAGAGGAAAAATATGGCGTGATCTGAGTATGATGTATAAAATTCTAACGAGACATAAAAAGCCAAACTGTTTCGGTTAACATTATGGTTTATAAACAATGTAATTACATGCTCTATATGTTCAGTTTTAAAATTGTAATTTTTACCTTGGATACACTGACGGCAAACGTCTTCTCCCAATTACAGCAAAACAGCCAGCAAGTAATGGCGCCGGCACGATTCACTGCGTGCAGCGTGGGGGATGGGAATTGCCGAATGAAATCTCGCGGGATCCACCCTGCATTCACATTGAGGCAGGGTTACATTGTGTTGTGGCTAGAAGGGATACAGCTTCGACCGAAAACTAACAATGAAATGAATTGTTCTACCTATTGGCTTGTGTTTTTTTAGCGTCTACACCTACCCCAACCCTAACCTTAGCCCTTACTATAATACAAAAAACAGTTTTATTGTTGTACAGTGCAACAAAAATAACGTTAGACTGATGTGCGCATGCCCAGTAGCTAGAGCTGTATTCCTTCTCTAGCCATAGGCTGCATCTGAAAGCCTAGTCAGCTGACTTGCTGCCTCGCAGCCTTGTCAGGCAATGACTTCCAAGGCTGCGAAGGCAACTCTGGAAACAGTTTCGGACAGACTTCACTGGAAGCATAACGTGCAGTCGTTGCTAGGTTACCTAACGGTTAAGTTGTACATTTTGTAGAAAAAGTTATGGCTGCATCCGAAAGCCTAGACAGCTGACTTGCTGCCTCGCTGCCTTATCAGTCAATGACTCTGCAGGCAGCGTTTTTGCACGAAGGCACCTCACGAAACAGTGTAACGGTTTAATTATCTACATCAAAATAGAACGAGTTTTGATGATAACTAAACAAATATTTAGATACTATAATATTGATTTATCGCTAGAAATAACATCAAAAGTGCAAAAAGTTAGTCAGAAATATACATTTACACACAAACTGACCACCAAATGCAACTTTCAGACGCCATATTTATTAACTGTCACGGCTCAGCCAAATGGAATGCGCAGAATTGTGGGATATCTAAGGTAGCGAAGGATACATCTATGCTGCCTTCAAAATTCGATCAAATGAAGGTACCTCCGGAGACAGGAACAAGAACTACAAAAAAAAAACAAAAAAAAAACAAAACAAACAAAAAAAATAATCTAACTTAATCCTAAATTCTGTTAATCAATTCTGTTTCTTTCAAATAGAAGAATAATTCATTATAAATTGTAGATTGCATTGGTCCATCTCCCATTAAAATCGGAAGTGCCAAATTATTTATTCCCAAATAACTTAGAACTTGAATTAATTTAAATTTTGCTCTTTCATATCACTCACACTTAATGAGTACATGTTCCATTGTTTCTGCTTGATCACATTTTTCGCAGTTTCCGGTTTCATGCTTCCCTATTCTATGCAGTGCTTGGTTTAATGAACAATGTCCAATATGCATTCTTGATATTAATACATTCTCTTTCCATATCTTCTTCTTTCCACACCAGCCTTTTCTTGTATGCAATGCAAAATGTCTACCTTTTATTCCACTATCCCACTACTTCTGCCATTTCTTTCTTATTTCATTTGCGATTATACTTTTTACTTCTGTTTTACTTAATGCCACTTCAACCTCAATTTATAAATGTTTTAAAGCCTGTTTAGCCTGTATATCTGCCTCCTCATTTCCTTTCACCCCCATATGCAATGGTACCCACAAAAGGTCTACAATGAGTCTGAACTGTCTTACTCTAAATAAACTCTGCATTACTTCATATATCAAATCTTGTCTTGCTAAAGATGTTCCACTAGACAAGCTATTAAGAGATGAAAGGGAATCGGTGCATATCACTGAAAACCCCATTCTCTAGCCCAACACTCTACTTCTTTAACAGCAGACTGCATACATTTCATATATTATACTTTTCCATAGTGCCCCATTGTCAGCATATAAAGATCTCCCAATGCCTGTGTCTATCTGAGTAAAAATGTCATTAATCATTAAATTACACAAAATAGGACTGCTAACACTTCCCTGAGGCGTTACATTGATAATGCGGAATTGAGATGTAACCATATATTAAAAATTTAAAATGAGGTTTAAGCCATGTTTTTTTGAACACAAATAATATCTGGACTATTTCCTTGACTTGTAATAAAATTTCTTGAACTCCTGACCATTAGCAATTAAACTTCTTGCATTCCACTGTAATTACCATTATGTACCACCACATGTAGTCTGACTATTTACTGTCTGACTGATTACTTTTTGCATCTTGAGCCTATTGTTTATCATATTGTGACGAGTGTCTCCGGGCTCATCAACGTCGCCCTGGCAACAAACAATCTGCACGTCCTCATCACCGCTGATCGATCACCGCTGCTTCCCAATCAACAGCACGGCTTTATAAGCCGCTCGTTCTCTCAGTCAGACAGACGATCGTCTCGAGCTGGATACACGGCAAACTAACCTCTGTTCTTTCCTCTCATAGAAAGCAGCGAGTGACTGGCAGCCCTCACTGGAGCACCCCTGGACACCCACTTTAAACCACACGAGGAACACATTGAGCACCAGCCGCACCAGCTTCACGCCTTCTTTTCTCCGTCACTTTCACAAGTATTTTCAATAAAATCCACCCTCCGGGGTTGTTCACTCGTGACATCTGACAACGACAAGCATTGGCACAGCACCCCACTAAAAGTTTTTTTTTCTCTGTTTTCACCTGTTGCAGCTGAAAGCAGCGCGCGCTCTTCCCCTATGGAGATGCAAGATCTGCTTCAGTGCCTCACCAAGGTGAGCATCCGCCAGCAACAAATAGTGGAACATCTGGCCACCCGGCAGGGCAGAACTGAGTAAGAACTCGCTGCTGTCCGTGTCCACGCTGCCAAGCACGTTCCACTACCTGACCCCCCGAGTGCAAGCCACCCGCCTCCTGCCCAAGATGACGGCGTATGACGATGTGGAGGCTTTCCTTCAAGTATTTGAAAGCACCGCCACCCGCGAAGGATGGGCCGTCGAAGAATGGGCACGGGCACTGGCGCTGGCACCCCTTCTCACCGGTGAAGCGCAACGCGCTTATTTCTCGCTGCCACCAGCTGCCGTGGAGAACTACGCCGAGGTGAAGCGGGAAATTTTAGCTCGGCTTGGTCGATCCCCGATCTGTGCTGCCCAGCAATTTCACGACTGGGAGTATAAAGCCCGGGTGCCAGCCCGGGTGCCAGCCCCAGCCCGGGTGCCAGCCCGTGCCCAGGCGGCCGAACTCGCACGCATCGGGCAGCACTGGCTACTCGAAGGAGAGTCCACTGCCGCTCAGATAGTGGAACGGGTGGTCATCGATCGCCTCCTCCGCGCCCTCCCGCAATACCACTGGCAGGTGGTGGGAATGAGGAACCCTGCCACCATCCTCAAGCTTGTGGAGGCGATCGAACTGGCAGATGCCGTCCAACACCGGGAAGCTGGGGACAGAGCGCCGCCATTTCCCCGGAGGGTGGTCCAGGAGCGATGCGCGCCAGAGGGCACCCCGCGCACAGTCAGCAGACCGGCGGTTCCCTCGCCCCAGGACGAACCCATGCCCACTGCAGAGCCCACAACACCGCCGCGGACCTGGCTGGTGGGCTGCATCGTACATCAGAGCCCTCCACCAGCGGCTCCCGAGGTGGACATAACACTCAATGGAAAACCGATGAGAGCGATCCTTGACTCCGGCAGTGCGGTCACCCTCATCCAGTCTCGGCTGTGCCCGCCCCATCCTGGAAAAAAGAGCCTTCTACCCATCACATGTGTTCACAGGGACACCCGACAAGTCCCAGCACGCCGAGTGACCATCTCCGCCGCCCAAGGCGCTTGGCCCGTCGAGGCTGGATTGGTAAAAGACCTTTCTGTGGCTCACTCCCATCCTATGGCAGGTCACCTAGGAACGACGAATACCATCCAGTGAATCCGGGACCGTTTTCACTGGCCGGGCCTGGACGCTGACGTCAAGGCATTCTGCCAAGCCTGCCCAACCTGCCAGATTACGGCACCCAGGACTCCTCCCCCCAGCCCACTCATTCCCCTGCCCATCATTGAGGTTCCCTTCGAGCGCATCGGATTGGATCCGGTGGGGCCGTTGCCTAAGTCTGCCCGAAGACATGAACACATCCTGGTCATCGTAGACTACGCCACCTGCTACCCAGAAGCAGTTCCCCTGAGGAAAGCCACAGCAAAAGCCATCGCCCAGGAGCTGTTTCTGCTGGCTAGTCGCGTTTGAATACCAGCTGAGATCCTGACCGACCAGGGAACACCATTCATGTCCCGGCTAATGGCTGATCTCTGCAGTCTGCTGCGGGTGAAGCAGTTGAAGACGACAGTCTACCATCCGCAAACTGACGGGCTTGTGGAACGCTTTAACCACACCCTGAAGCAGATGCTCCGGAGGGTAGTGGCGGAGGATAAGCGGGACTGGGACCTCATGATCCCCTACGTGATGTTCGGCATCAGGGAAGTTCCACAAGCCTCGACTGGCTTCACCCCCTTCGAGCTTCTCTTCGGCCGTCAACCTCGGGGCCTCCTGGACGTTGCCCGAGAAGCTTGGGAGCAGCAGCCTGCCCCCCACTACACCGTCGTGGAACACGTAAAGCAGATGAGGGAGCGGATCGACCGGATCATGCCATTAGTCCGGGAGCACCTCAGCAAGGCTCAGCAGGCCCAACAACGCCTCTATAACCGGGCAGCCCAGCCACGGGAGTTCCAACCGGGAGACCGCGTCATGGTTCTGGTCCCCACATCTGCCTGCAAATTTCTCGCGTCCTGGCAGGGCCCCTACACGGTAGTGGAGAAGGTCGGGCCGGTTACCTACCGTCTGCGCCAGCCCGGAAGAAGACGAAGCGAACAGTTATATCACATCAATTTGTTAAAGAAGTGGAACGGGACCAGGGACCAGATCGCCGCCCTCAGTTTCACCGATCCCGTGGTTGTCGACATCAACCCCCACCTTTCGACTGCCCAGAAGACCGAGCTGCAGCACCTGGTCGGTCAGTTCCTGGATGTGTTCTCCTCCCAGCCCGGGCAGACCAACATCATCCAGCATGACATCAGGACGTCCCCTGGAGTGATCGTCAGGCAACGGCCCTACCGAGTCCCAGAGGCTCGTCGGCAGGCCATTGAGGAGGAAGTACAAGAGATGCTGAAGTTAGGGGTAATTGAACCATCTCGCAGCCCTTGGTCCAGCCCCATAGTGATGGTACCAAAGCCGGATGGCACCCTCCGCATCTGCAATGAATTCCGCTGCTTGAATGAGGTCTCCCAATTCGACGGCTACCCCATGCCTCGGGTCGACGAACTGTTGGACCGGTTGGGGAGAGCCCGGTATATTACCACTTTGGACCTCACCAAAGGCTACTGGCAGGTGCCTCTTACCCCGACTGCCAAAGAAAAGACCGCATTCTCCACCCCCAGCGGACACTGGCAGTACCGTACTGTTAATCATTTTGAAACATTTAAACCAGGCAGAGTTAACCTTACAGTAGCACTTAACACTGATTACTGTCAAAATCCTTTCAAAACACTTGAATTAAGATTATAAGTAAGGGATAACATACATTTTTATTTTGCAATAACAACTGGCTGGATGTACATTATCTCACTTATTACACAGCTGCTTGATAGATTATTTAGATGTTTCGTCTCAAAATAATTAGACACGAAACACTGATCTGAGTTGAAATATTTGAACACAAAGCTTCCATGAAGAAATCAGTTGCTAAGAAACGGCAAGTTCAAACTAGACATTTTAGGGATACAGTCAAAACTATCAAGAATATAGCACCGACTTAAGTTGCCCCAAATGAGCCTGAGTTATTAGCTTTTACCAATTGTTATCAGGCACAGCCACACAATTTTTTTTATAAAAAAATTTTTTGGGGCATTTTATGATTTTTATTGTGATATGACAGTAGAGAGATGACAAGAAAGAGCTGGAAGGAGAGAGGGGAGCAGGATCGGCAAATGGGCCTTGAGACAGGAATCGAACTCGGGTCACCGTGAGCGCAGTTGCGTTATATGTCGGTGCGCTAACCACGAGGCCATTGGCACCGACGCCACAAAATCAGACTTAACAGCTCTTATTTACTTTGAGATCATTGCGAGGTTAAATACAGATTTGAAATCATAACAAGAAATAGTTTAATAACTATGATACTGGATTTGAAATCAAATGTTTGCATAGTTATGACAGAAAACACTAACATCTAACAATGCTTTGGAAAAAACAATCTTAAAAAATAAAGTTTATGCATAAACCCAAATAGGAAATAAAACAGTTAATCGAATAAGCATGTGTCCTATTCTGTGTCCTAAACTCCTGAAACATTGGTGTCTCATTTTTGAGCAGTCAATGCAATTTATGAAAGAAGTCAATTAAATTTTTAAGTGGGGGTGGGTGTGTGAAAAAATTCAGATGTAATCCCCTTTGTAATCACTGGCATTTTTCAAAAGTAACTGTAATTTAATTACACATTTTTTCTTACTAGTTACAATTACATTTATTTTGTAATTAAATTACGTAATTCCGTTACATGTAACTAGTTACTCCCCAACACTGAATAACTTACAAATCCCAAATATACTCTCTCTGGTAATTTGTTCTCATCAAAGTTTAACAACACTGAGAGGCTGTCTGTCTTTTCATTATTCCTGACACATTTGAGCTACATTATTCTGACATCATTTACTGCTGTTATATTCCTTTTAATCTTCTCAACCGGGACATCAATTGGAATCTCTGTTATCACACCTCTAACCCAATTCTTTTCTTCTGGGATTGAGCATACAACTTTTTGTCCAATTATGGGTTTGATTTCCAGGGCCATTTTTTGTTGCCTACTATCTTTACAAAACAACATCAGCCTACCACCCCTCAATGTTTTAATACTTTCAATCGTCCTGATAGTTTCTTTAAGTGTTTTTGTTAGTTTTAAAGGGTTAATGGCATTAACATACTCAGAAACAAACTTCAGCAGTACCTTATATTCCTCTTTCCTCCTCCTTGCCTGATGATTTCCCTTTTCACTATCTGTTTCTGAGATTTGTCCCCAACTTTTCTTTCTTTTTACGAGTTTCTACTATATTCCATTCATTGCTTGCATTGCCATCACTGTTAGCATTAACCACATCGTCCTCCATTTCCGGATCACTTCCGGAATCTACACCAATTCCCACCATTAGCGCTCCAGTCACAATCCAGCTGTCACCAACCGCCTCCTGATTCGTCTCCCAGCAGGGCTACATCTCGCGTTTGTTTGGTGTCGTGGGGGTGGGGAACTCGTGATGGGGTGACATCTCGTGAGAACATTGTCGGCACAATTAAACTGGCTGCATTTATTTTATTTTATTTTATTTATTTATTTTGACTAAATGTCAGTGGAAAATTAGGTAGAAATGCATGTGTGTTGGAATCACTGTAAAAAAGGAGGGGATTTTTTTAGATTTTGATTAAGTAATCCAAGTGTCAAAATAGGTAGGATGCCCATTTTGAGCCCATGCGGATCCCATGTGTAGCCCATTTTGAGCCCATGCACACATTTCCTATTAATTACCCAACTGGGATCCACATGGGAAGCCCACCTGGGTTCACCCAAGTGGGCCCCAGTTAAGATGCCCATTTTGAGCCCATGCCCATGTGGGCTGTACCCCTGTAGCCCATGTAAAACCCATGTGGGCCCCATATTAACATGTTTGCTGGGTATCACTACATTATATTCCTCAGCAACGAGGTGTTAAAACAGCTGTTTTTTGAATAAATGTGTTGTTTGTAGAGAGAGACGCATGACACACAGCATGCAGGCAGGTACGCACATAAACAACTGTCATCTCTCTCTTTCTCTCTCTCGCCTTTTCTCTCTGTCTTGGTTGATCGATAATTTACTGAAATAAATACTATAATTCATTCAAATAAATGTGATCTTACCACACTATTTAATCTCTGTGTCTGATTTGAAGCGGGCAGAATGCTAGAGCTGTGTGTCATAACTGACAAAAATAACTGTAATTTTTTACCCATTCAGTCAAATATTGCGCTGCAAAGAGCAATACTACTTTTAACTTGTCTATAACTTGGCAAATGACCATGGAATAAGCAGGATAATCAATGGCTTGCTGTGCATTAAAGGATTTTAAATGCACTTCGCATAGAGAGTTCTTAGCCTCCACATTGTGCATTTAAAATCCTTGAATGCACAGCAAAACGTCGATTATCTCTTACTTAAACTTCTCGAGTTCCAGTGTAAAATAGTCAGCACCACTCTTATCCACTACTAGATTCATAGTTTAGTGCATTCATCATTTCAAATATAGCTTCAGTTTCTATGGTCAAATTTCTACAAAAGTGTAGAAATCCCTAGGTACTTCTTTGCTGCTTCAATTACGGTGTCGATTCTTTCCTCTCTGGAATTGGAATTCTGCTCAATTCCAATATACACTATCATGCATATGAATGCCACAAACTTTGTTCTGTCCACTAACAGTGTCTCTTTATTAATGTTGCATTGATGAAAGGATTCTCTCATAATATTTTGAGTCTCTGTCTTTTCTTTTTCTTTTTATACTTATGCAAGCTTATTGCCGTAAGTTTGTCTAGGCTTGGTTACGGCTGGTACTTTCTTTAGCGCTTCTGCAAAAGAGACATTATTCAGAATTTTGATTTTCTTGATCTTCTTTAGCCTTTATTTGTTTTGTGCATCCTTTGTAAGCTGCACTGTGTTGTTCACAGTTGAAGCACTTCACAGGGACATCTTTCCAACATTTACCATTTGAAACTTCTTATAACTGGAGGAATATATTTTCTCACTTGGTAACAGAAAAACCTAGCATAACTTTGTTTGGCATCTTATCCTCTAATTCAATCATGACTGACAACGTTTCTGTTTTATTTCCATTCTGTTTATTGATTAGCCTTTTTATATCTATAACCTTTTCCCCCTTTCAATTCTGTTTTGATTTTATATCTACAGAAATGGACAGAGGTACTCACATTTTCATTTTCAGAATCTTCTCTTGCTGAGTTCTGTTAACTGCATGAATCAAAATTCGCTTGTTGTTTAAATATTTGGCAAACACGATCTTTCCTGCCTCCTTTTCTATCACTTTAGCAACTGAGATCAGATGTAAATTTTCCTTGAATGTCACAATTACTTTGAATTGCATCTGACTGCCAGATGTAACATTGTCATATCCTCTCATTCTTTTGACATTATCATCTTCAGATCCTGAAGTCATTCAGTTACATTTACAACATAGCTGCTATAACTCAACTTTTTTCTCTTTTTTTTCTATGGACAATTTATAAATGATTGTGGATGTGAATCTGCTATGAATTAGTTTAAACTTGAATTAGTGTGATGCCATTTTTTTTTTAAAGTTTTCAAACTTGAATTGAACTCTTTCTTCTTCTTCTTCACTTGTTCTTTTTCTTCCCTTGCTCCTTATTTGCAAACAAGTGTTTGTTTGTTTGTTTTTTTGTTTGTTGATTTATTGCGGAATAAATCTTCCCTTGTGAGCACAGTTTTCCTCTGACAGTTTTTGTGATTTTAATATTGTAACAGGTGGTTTATTTTTTGACTCTCCTGGGTTAATTTAAATTTTGTCAGATTAATCCTGGCTGGTGCCTGAAAAATGTTCTTTACAAGTGTTTATTTATGCTAGGGCAGCCACTGTTACAGAGTGGTGCTGAACAGGGACTTGAACATTTTTTTTTGTGAATTGTTTGTGTTGGGGAATTATTGAAACCTCAAGGTAAATTGTTAAAGTTTTGTGAACCTTAAAGAAAAACTGTAGTATTTTTTTATTTTTATTTTTTTAAATTTGTGCTTTTGGTTGTTGGGAATGTTATCAATTGGAAAATCAATTGGACTTGTTGAACACTTGAATTCATAATTCCTGAAAATTGTGTGATTTGTAAACTCTTATTTTTGATGGAAAACTACTTATTTTGACTAACTGTGGGGAAAAATTGTTTGAATTAACAAAGTTGTTTCTGGTTATGGTAAAAGTTTTAAAGGGTTTGTGTGTGTGTGTGTGTGTGTGTGTGTGTGTGAGAAGGAGAGAGAAACTTGTACAAACTGTGTTCCCAGCACCGCCATTACTTCAACTCTGCCATCTGAGTCTTCAACTTCGTCAACCCCTCTTCCCACATCTGTAGTAAAAAGCGACAATATCAAGTTAACTTTCCCACATTTGGTGTTAACAAAGGCATTAGAGGACTCAAATGCAGTTCAAACAAAAGAGGAAATTTATTCAAAACTTCAAAACACAAAGCAGCAAAAGGTTAAACACAAAAAGGCCAGGTGAATAAAGTTGAGTGGCAATCCAGCGCCCGCATCCACAGAGACAGAGACCTGAGAGGAATGATCGGAAAGAGCACGGTCTAGCGCTTCCAATTCGGCCTCACTGTCTGCATAAGAAATATTTAATGCCTCGCCTGAGGATCCTGGACACAGCACAGAAGTGTTAGTAAAGCAAAAAACAAACAAGCACAGCCAGGGCACAGGAAAAACAACAACACCAAAAGACATTCCCACGCTGAAAGACAACAAAGACGACAAATAAATAAGCAGTGGAAATGAGTAACAGCTGTGGGCTGATTGAGTGCGCGATTGCTCCACCACGAAAGGGTGAGAACCAACAGGATGAAAACAAAACCCACATGCAACTGACAGATACAGTGCACAGGAAAAACAGAGTAAGAGAAGACACAATCATGACAGAATCCCCACCCCCCCACCCCACTCAGGGATGCCTCCTGGCATCTCCAGAAGACTCACCATGACACCGGTGGAATTGGTCTATGAGAGCACGGTCCAGAATGTCACGAGCCAGAATCCAATATCTCTCCTCCGGACCATAACCCTCCTAGTCTAACAGGTACTGGTGACCCCTTACCCCTCCGCCTCACATTGAGAATCCGTCGTACCGTGTAGGCAGGCGACCACTCAATGAGTCTAGGAGGCGGAGGGGCCGAGGTCTGGGGTTGGAGGGGGGAGCGAATGACGGGCTTGACTCTGGATACATGAAATATGGGGTCATGGTCCAATGAATTTAGGTCCCAGTTTATGTGCAGGCAGCTTGAGCCTAGCAGGCAGCTTCCGCCTACAGCCTCACAGACTCTGGATTCCACCTCCCAGGTGACCGCCACAACCACCCGGCTGGGTGGTACGATGGGCGCCGGAGAGGTGGAGTCAGTCTCAGCTTCAAAAAGCCGTGAGAGTGCATCAGGTTTGCCATTCTTACTCCCCGGGCAATAGGAGATGTTAAAGTTAAAATGCCCAGCGGGCCTGTCGAGAATTTAGTCTTTTGGCGGAATGGATATACTCAAGATTTTTATGGTCAGTCCAAACCAAAAAAGGAACCCCTGCGCCCTCCAGCCAGTGGCGCCACTCCTCCAATGCAAACTTGACGGCCAGTAACTCCTTATTCCCAATGTTGTAGTTCCGTTCCGAGGGGGTAAGACGACGAGAGAAAAAGGTGCAAGGGTGTATTTTGTCGTCAGTGGGTGATCTCTGGGACAAAACTGCCCCCACTCCCACCTCTGACGCATCCACCTCCACTACGAATTGGCAAGACAGGTCAGGGTTCTTAAGGATGGGAGCTGAAACAAAGCTGCTTTTTAATTTGTCAAAGGCTTTCTGAGCCTGTTCTGACCAGCAGAAATGCGTTCATGTGGAGGTGAGACTAGTCAAAGGCAGGGCAATTTGGCTAAAACCTTGGCCAGTTCGTTACCCATAAAATCTCCTTCCGCCCCAGAGTCAATGAGAGCAACGACAGGGTGGGCAACCCCCTCTGAATGAAGAACTGCCTGGAGAGTAGTGCGACCACCAGAGGGCAGCAGAGCCGCAGTCACGCTTACCGTGCATAACCATCCTCCAGAGGGGGGTTGCTTCCTGTGAGGGCAGCTCGTGACAACATGCCCTGCTTCTGCACAATAGAGGCACAAACCATTGGCGATCCAATGGCAGTGTTCCCGGGCAGTGAGGTGAGCACGGCCGACTTGCATCAGTTCCTCCTCAGAGAACCCAAGTCATGGTAGTGTGGCTCCCTTAGGGCCAGGTGAGGGATCGCAGCTCTCGTGCATGGTGTCAGCGCAGAGCTCCAGAGAGTATATCTCATCCTTGATGCGTTCCGATAATCTGTGGAGGAAATGGTCCCATAATGCCTTGTCGTTCTAGCGCTTCTAGCAGAGATTCCATTAGGATGGACGAACACCACCATGCAACTCCACAACCAAGCATTCACTATACCTGCTGCTGTTCTGTCATCACAAGCCCTTGCCTATGCAGTAGTCCTGGACTTTATTTTCTTCAGTGGAATGCAGCTTAATTTCACCAATCAAAAATATTCTTTCAAGCATGCACCCGCAAAAAAGAGCACCCCTTTAAACCAGGCAATGCCAGTGTGCCATTTGTGAGTGCACAACAGGAAAACATGCAATAGAAGAAAACAACACAAAATCTGTCCTTATTAAGTTCTATTCCACCTCCATCCCATCAACTGTTATTTCAACAACCTGACAGAATGGATGAAAAACATTACTCAAAAATCCAGTGGATGAAGCTCATTTAGACGTACTGATGTTCTGCAACACCACATTTATACCACTTGTCAGGTACCCATTAAGCAAAACCCATATCGATTGTCCCCTCTTAAACAACTTGCCATCGAGGAACAGCTTGAGGAAATGCTGAAGCAAGGAATTGTTGTACCATCCCACTCGTACTTTCACTTGACTTGTAAGCATTGCACTTTAAGATCATCTGGTTTAAGTAAAGCTGTTCTGGGTTGCGTACAATGATTAACAACCATTGTACAATGCAACGTTGAATAAACTAACTAGTCATGACTGTTTCCCAAAACCATAGTACCTGTGTTGCAGATCCATTGTTAGAACCATGTCAGTTTGAGCTGTCGTTATGACGTTCTTCTTCTTCTTCTTTGATGTAATGACAAACTGGTGCCATGGGCACATACTGCCACCTACTGCTCGTATTCAGTGCACTTTCGCAGTGATGTTACGTAGAAGTGGAGTTAACAATGTTAACAATGTGTCGGCACAAATAGCCTTGTGGTTAGTGCATCGACATACAACTGCACTCACGGTGACCCGAGTTTGATTCCCGTCTTGAGGTCCTTTGCTGATCCTTCTCTCTTCCCACTGCTTTCCTGACATCTCTCAACTGTCCTATCTACGAAATGCATTAAAAAAAAAAATGTTAACAACGCAACATTCATTATATGTACAATAAAACACATGTAGGCCTACACAGAGTTCAGATGTGCTCTTTTCTGATCACAAAAATAACTGTTAATTTTATTTTATATTAACTCATTTTTAATCTATTACTTAATATTGATACATCAGCACAATTAAAATAAAAAGAAATTATGGGTTTTGAAAAGACTGTGATTGATGTAGTGTTGTTAACACATGTTGCTTAATTTCCTATTAAATTCCCGTTGCCATACAGCCATGGTTTAATGAGGCTTGACATAAAATGACATGAAAGCCACAATTAGCAAAGAAAGAGCTTATAGTTCTTTTGGAGGAGGTGGGACAAAATAAAATCCAGCTGTTCTCCAAACTAAAAAACACAATTACTAATTCAGACAAAAAGAAATTTTGGACTGAAATCGCACAATAAATAAATGCTTCTGGCAATGGCCATGAGTAAAGCCCAGAGGACATGAGGAAGTGGAGGGACTTCGCAAGTGTGAACACGGAGGGCTGCAGCACATAGAAGGGAAGAAAAAAAGACTGGTGGTGGTGTCAACTCGGTTCCTTCTCTGATTGCAAAAAAAGAAGAGAACATTTTGGCTATACTGGGGCCTGAGGCTTTGGAAGGGATCTTTGGAGACATTTATCCATGTGCATTAACCAGGCCTTTGCCTTCAAAGTTGAGCCCTTCAGCATCAGGCCTCCTCCAGTCTGGCCCTCCAACATCAGGCCTCCAGTCTGGCCCTTCAATATCAGCACTGATATCACCTTCTCCTGACTCACCTCAGTCTGAGGCCTCCTCATGTGCGGAGCAACATCCTCCTGAAATTCCAGAACACCAGCCATTCTCCTGACAAAGGAGAAACGGGAGGTTGTGGCTGCAGTGAAAAGCTGCTTCAGTCTGAGAAGAAGAAAATAACTGAACTCCAGGCAATCAGGAAGGACTTGACAGCCCTGAGGGAGCAGCAAGACAGACATCATCAGGAGGTAATGGAATATAGGAGGGCTAAATTAGAGCTATTACAACAAAAGGCCAGCAAGCCCTCTTTAACCATGTTTTTACCAACTGACAGTAAGTACAAAAGGCATTTTTAATCAAATCATTTTAAATTTTATTTTCTTTTCACAGATACCATTTTTTGCGATTTTTATTGGTTATCCTGGGTTAATTTAAATTTTGTCAGGATTAATCCTGGTTGGCGCCCAAAATATTCTTTAAAAGAGTTTATTTTTTGCAAGGGTGGCCACTACCGTTACAAGCCTTTGATACAGCAAATCCCCTGTAGTTTAACATCACACTAAACTGGTATCACTTTACATCATACACAATACACAAGGGAAATAGCACATGTCTGGAACAGGAAAAAATGGTCGTTTAGCAAGGGAGGTACCCAGCCAACATTGATATGTGGGGCCCATAAGAGTTATACCTGGGCAGCATGGGTTCCATGTGGGCATGGGCTGAAAATGGGCAATTTATGTGGGTCCCATGTGTGTTTCACAATATGGGTCCCATATAGGTTTGAACATATGGGACCTTTATGGGATCTATGTGGGCAAAATTCTTTAACACTTAAAATACATCATTATTGCTATTTTGGTTAATAGTCACTTTTTAACAAAGAACATAGATTTTATTGATCTGATTAATATAACTGCTTTTTAATAGATTGGTGGACAATCATCCCACTAAACTAATATAGCCATCCAACTGTATACATTGTAAATGGACACATATCCCATTTGCAATGTATTCGATGGGATGTCTATAGTAGGTTAGAGGGATGATTGTCCACCGGCCTATTAAATACATGGCAAACAGACACATATCCCACTTGCAATGTATTCAATGGGATGGCCATCCATTCAATAAATTGCAAGTGGTCACGTATCCCACTTGCAATGTATTCAATAGACGTGGAATGGGAAATAGACTGGTCAGTGAACTCTGACGTATTAGACTCAAAATGGGACCCAAAAAGATATAAGAAACCCCTGCACAGACAGTATCCCAGACATTCCTCCTCTTGCCAACCAGTGCTGTTGTTTCACACCACTAAAAGCCAACATGCCTTTGGATGAGTGCCCTTTGTGCTTTCAGGGCTACTACCAGCTCAGCCAGCACCTGCGGGGACTACACAAAGTGCTAAACAAGACAGAGCGCAGGCTTCTCCTAGGCCTTTCGTCGGGAAGAGTAAATGTCAGGAAAGGCGCCTGACCTATTCCAGGGTGTAAGAAAGATACCAGCCACCTGGACCACCATCTGACGACACACACTGAGCTGACCAAGGCGGCTCAGCGTGACGCCTTGCAGGCCTGTAAGAGGCGAAAGATCCTTGAAGACCTGGCGAGCTTGAGAGCCTCCAACCCGGAGGAGCCCATGGTTTCCACCCTGGACCTCGATGAGCCCAGGACTTCTGGGATGTTCCTCCGGCCCCGGAAGAGGAATGTGGCAACCCGAGGTGCAAGGAGAAGGTGAAAAAAACTGCAGAACCAAGTGGATGAATTAATAAGCAAACAGACACCCTGACTGACGCCCTCGGGAGTGTCTTGCGGTGCTATCGTCTGCTGCGGAAACGTTTGCTTCCCACCCCTTCTAGCCAGGTTACGCGGGTAGCCAGAAATCTGCTCTCCTCCCTCAGCAGCCCTGGGGAGAAGGAGGGGAAGGGCCCAGAGAAGTCGATAAGCGAGCCTGAGAAAGAGCCTGCCACTGGGCCTGCGGAGGAGGAGGGCCCCGGGCCTTCAAAGAACCACAGTGTACCCCCTTTCCGGACCACATGCCAGCCCTAAGTGAGTACTGAGTTTTTATGCATTGCAAAAAGGGCTTATCTCACTTACTAGTATTTTTGTCTTGTTTTTAGTCAAAATATCTAAAAATTCTAAAATTAAGGTGCATTTACTAAATAAGCAAAATGGCATAAGCCACACTGGGAGGTGGAGCTGGGTTTGCAATTTTTCAGTAAAGACTAAAAAAAAAAAAAAAAATTACTTTCGTCTTGGCTTTCTTGCTGCAACGTAAATTACTTGTGGCAAGGGTGGCGAACGTCGGTCCTGGAGAGCCGCAGCCCTGCGTAGTTTTGCTTCAACCCTAATCAAACACACCTGAACAAGCTAATCAAGGTCTGAAGGGTTACTAGAAAGCAAAAGGCAGGTGAGTTTTAATTAGGGTTGGAGCTGAACTCTGCAGGGCTGCGGCTCTCCAGGACCGGAGTTCGCCACCCCTGGCTTGTGGTATAGGTGTCCATTGTCCATTGTCCATTGTCCATCGCCTTTCACACTTTGGCATCTGACGCGGCCCTAAACGCTTCTCTTTTTTTCTGTGCAGATCTCCTGAAGAGTGACCCAGAAAAAAAGCACCAGTGGTCATTTTATGGGCACCTCACTACATACTGGGCCAGCATTTATGGCCACCGCAGTGGGGTGTTCCAAAATTTAACAATCCAGGAGGTGGTGGAAGCCCGTCAGAGGGCAAGCGAAGGCTGCTTCGTCATCGAGGTGAGTGTTTCTCTCTCTCTCTCTCTCTCTCTCTCTCTCTCTCTCTTTCCGCATGGTTTTCTCTTAAAAAAGAAAAAATTCTTGTGCCACTTCTCACTGGTTCTGCAGATATTAGCCCACAAGACCAACCAGGCCTTTGGCGCCGCCCAGCTGGCCTTGGACCAGGAGGAATATGTGTGGCTGGAACAATTCCTTTCAATCCGGTCCACCTTGGTGGGGGGCAATGACACAAAATATTTCTTCTTTACATCAAAGCCCAGCTCCTGCAAAAATCTAAATCAGTATTTTCAGGAGGCGTGGGCAAGCATGGGTCTGCCTGGTACACCCACATTTACAGACATGAGGACCACCATTGCCACCCATGTAAGTATTCCTGTCCATATTTCTGTTTTGTGAGTTTCTGATGTGTGTCTTTTTCTAAGTCTTTGCCTATGCTCTCCTCTCTCTGAACAGGCGAAGAACACCCACACCCCCGAAGAAATAGACTGCTAAGTGCGCTCTGACGTATTAGACTCAAAATGGGACCCAAAAAGCTATAAGAAACCCCTGCACAGACAGTATCCCAGACATTCCTCCTCTTGCCAACCAGTGCTGTTGTTTCACACCACTAAAAGCCAACATGCCTTTGGATGAGTGCCCTTGTGCTTTCAGGGCTACTACCAGCTCAGCCAGCACCTGCGGGGACTGCACAAAGTGCTAAACAAGACAGAGCGCAGGCTTCTCCTAGGCCTTTCGTCGGGAAGAGTAAATGTCAGGAAAGGCGCCTGACCTATTCCAGGGTGTAAGAAAGATACCAGCCACCTGGACCACCATCTGATGACACACACTGAGCTGACCAAGGCGGCTCAGCGTGACGCCTTGCAGG
Organism: Labeo rohita; assembly: GCF_022985175.1. Classification (NCBI taxonomy): domain Eukaryota; kingdom Metazoa; phylum Chordata; class Actinopteri; order Cypriniformes; family Cyprinidae; genus Labeo; species Labeo rohita. The sequence continues at coordinate 6,376,795 of NC_066883.1, forward strand.
CCTGTAAGAGGCGAAAGATCCTTGAAGACCTGGCGAGCTTGAGAGCCTCCAACACCATATAACACAAGAACACCCACACCCCCGAAGACCGGCATAAAGTGGCACAGTTTATGTGTCACGACACTGCCACTGCAGGTTATGCCCTTAACCTGGATGCAAAGCAGGCAGCAGAACACCGCCGCCTCTTTGATGCAGCTGTGGTGGGTGAGGAAGACCTCAAAAAGAAAGATGACGAAACCCCGAAAGAGGCCCGCTGCAAGGTCCCCCTCCACCAGCCCACCAACCTCCCCACGCCGAAGAAGGCCGGGAGTTGAGGGAAGTCGAGGAGTCTGCTTCAGTAAGTCCAATTTCCCATGGATTGGTTTAACTGTTTGTGACAAGTAGGCATGTTCATTAACTATTTGCCTTTCTCATTCTTTCCATAAGGTAAGGTCCTCCTCAAGTAGATGCACCTCAGACGCAAACTGGTGGTGCGGATGTCCCCGCTGAAGTTGCCACAGAAGACAGTATCCCACAGACTGGTGGGGCTAGCCAAAAAATGACTGTTGACGCCCTCCCTAAAGGTTCCTCAAAAAAAAAGCCCCCCCTGTAAATAGTTTGCTGTGTTTGATGTTTGGTTTTGTTCTTGTTTTTGATGTTTCTAAATGGTTTGTGTAATTGGTTTGAAAATGTTCAGTAAATATTAAAATAAATAAATAAATAAATAAATAAATAAAAACTTACTTTCATCTTGGCTTTCTTGCAGTAACATAAATTGTTTGTGGTATAGGTGTCCATTTCCCATTTATTCAGTGGTATCGGTTTAATAGATTGGTGGACAATCATCCCACTAAACTGCTATAGCCATCTAATTGTATACATTGCAAATGGACACATGTCCCCCTTGCAATGTATTTGATGGGATGTCTATAGTAGGTTAGTGGGATGATTGTCCACCGGCCTATTAAATACATGGCAAACAGACACGTATCCCACTTGCAATGTATTCAATGGGATGGCCATCCATTCAATAAATTGCAAGTGGACACGTATCCCACTTGCAATGTATTCAATAGATGTGGAATAAGAAATAGACTGGTCAGTCTATTAAATAAGCAAATAGACACCCTGACTGATGCCCTCGGGAGTGTCTCGCGGCGCTATCATCTGCTGCGGAAGCGTTCGCTTCCCTTCCCCTCTAGCCAGGTTACATGGGTAGCCAGAATTCTGCTCTCCACCCTCGGCAGCCCTGGGGAGAAGGAGGGGGAGGACCCAGAGAAGTCAGTCACCGAGCCTGAGAAAGAGCCTGCGGCTGGGCCTGCGGAGGAGGGCGGCCCCGGGCCTTCAAAGAACCATAGCCTACCCCTTTCTGGACCACATGCCGGCCCTAAGTGAGTATTGAGTTTTTTTTGCACTGCAAAAAGGGCTTATCTTACTTGCAGAGTAGTTTCGTTTTGTTAGGAAAGACGGCGGATGTTTTAAAAGAGAGCTAAGGGCATAGGCGCCAATCACCACGGAAATAATCGAGCACTCATGGAAAAAGACGAGATAGTCTCCGTTCATTTTAAGCAATAAGAAATGCATTGCAACTTTTACAACTTTATTCTCATTTTCATAGTTCATTTGAAGCCGTTTTTAGCATTATTTTAATGGTAAATGTCAATAGTGCATTATTGTATATGAGAGGGCGGCAGCAGAAATCCTCTCGGCTTACAGCTGGCTTCCTCTCCCATATATAGTGATCATTGCTTTGCGGTCCCTCAGATATTAAGTGTGCGCCCTAAAACATTGTCCTGTGTGCGCGCGCGAATAAGTGCTTATTGTAAACAGGTATTTATTAAATCATTTTATTTAGTGAAGCGTAACTAATGTATTTGCAGTCTGTACGTTTCACTTCGCAATTGAAGGTTGGGCACCGACTAGCAGAAACATAAATCGGGAATTATAATGAATATATGAATTAATTAATTATATGAATGTACCTCTGAAGGTTCTGACTGTCTTCAGAAAAGATTCGATGCCATTTTGTTTTCACATTCACTCCATGTAATATCTAAAGTAGTGTTCAGGAAGCAATGCTGCTTTATCCATGGAGTTCACGGAAACAGCTGTAATTCAGCTTTTCCATAAGCACCATCTAGTGTCGTACAGTGGATTTACAGAGACTTACATTTACATTTAACTTATGTGCAGTTGTTGTCTGGCCAAAAAAAGACTGAATTTGCATGCCCTGCTGTAGCATAAATTCTGACCGGTTGATGAAAAACAAGCTTAAGTGGATTATACACATTTAAACAAGTCAGACCAGTTATCTAGATTATTTATGGAACAGATAAAATACATATAATAATTTATTAAATCAATTGTCATTTTGACTTAACCCTTTTCTTTATTTAAAGGCCGATATGTGATGTTTATCTTTTTATGAAACGTTTTCACAGCTTCATTTGAAAAGTTACATTCGATATTTAAACGTGCTATTAGTTAAACTGTTGTAGTTAAACTGTTGTCAGTCATGTTGTCATTTAAAATCCGGACATCATTGGTAGACTACTGTTGTTGTTTTAGTGATTATGCAAATCAAAAGTCATTTTATTTGTTGTTTGTTGGTTTTAAATATAAAACTTGGTGAAGTGATTTATGTGTTAGTATATTTTGAACTTTTTTAGTACATTTTAACAATACCATGATAATACTGATAACCATGATCATTTGTCACTATAATCGTGATCAGAAATTTTCATACCGTTACATCCCTAGTTGGGTTTGCAATTTTTCAGTAAAGACTAAAAAAAAAAAAAAAAAAAAAAAAAAAAACATACTTTCATCTTGGCTTTCTTGCTGCAACGTAAATTGCTTGTGGTATAGGTGTCCATTGCCAGTTTATTCAATGGGATCAATTAACTGGTCAGTGGGACTTTTGTCCAAAAACCTGGAAAGCCATCCCCATTGAATAAACTGCAAACTGACAAAAATCCCATTTCCAATTTATTGAATGCAATTTTAATGAAAAATGGATTATTTTCTATTGTGATTTTTTTTTTTTTTTTGGAATGTTCAGTATTACAATGTTAGTCTGCTTATGCATTTATCGAAATGTATTTGTTTTCTTTTATAAAAATAATAATAATAGATTAAATATAAATTTAAAGTTAAAATTCATACATTAATAAAGAAAAGTGAACAGTAAATCAAAATATGGACAGCACAAATAAATACAATAGCACAAAGATACAAGTGAAGTAAAAAGTTAATTCAGGTTGGTATAACAGCAATGTTGGAGTAGTTGTAAAATGTAAATGAACTCTGCATAGTCTTCACTCTATAATATAAATATCTATTAATGCTTAATAAAACTGCAGAAGTTATTCAGGCAAAACCAGTGAGTGATATATATTTTTCCCTCTTTGTCTTGTACTGTTTGATTAAAGGGTTAGTTCACCCAAAAATAAAAATTCTGTCATTAATTACCCTCATGTTGTTCCATACCAGTAAGACCTGGTGTAAGTAAGGCCGCTTCACATATAGCTCACAAAACCAGGCTTGTGCTGTGAGTAAGCTACTGTGCAACAATTGCACCAATGTCAATGTCACCAAAAATACATTGCATGACCAAACATTTAGGTGAGATAAATATATGTTTGAAAAAAATGTCTAAAAACCAATGCCCCCTCCACCCCTCAAAAAAAAAAAAAAAAAAAAAAAAAAAAAAAACACCCCTCTCACAAGAGTCAGCTAAGAGGGTAATTCATTTTGAAAAATAAAATTTAGGCCAGAAATGTCTAAAAAATCTTGATTGGATCATCACTGTAAATAATTCTACTTGATAAAAAGAAGGCTTTAAAAAGATTGGTCAGCAATCGGTGTTCGGCCTCAAAAATCCTGAACGAAGCACCCCTAATTTAAAGTGGCTTTTAGGCAAATACATGAATGTTCAAGTGTAGCTTGATGCAAATTGTACCTCTAATTATATTTTAGGATGCATTCTTGTAAGCATTATAGATAGTTTGTGTTCCTGGTGTAACACCAAACTTTATCTTAATTTAATGCTGTATATTGAGCAGCAGATGTTAAATCCATGTACGAGATACATATCTGAGAAAAAAAATGCATTGTTCATTGCCGCAAGTTAGCGTGTAAGTGTGAATTAGCAGAAGACAGTGGTTTCACACTCTGTGTGAAAGCACATTTGTCAGCGATTCACACTGCTTTTTCGCATCGTGCCCAGTGTGAAACACCCTTAAAACTGTAGATATGTTGTAGTCATGTTCATATCTTGCTCAAGCTTGTAATGTTAGTGAGACAAAGCATCAGTTTAATATTTGGCTTGTTATTTTCTTTTGTACAGCAGTAAATATTAACAAATACGGGTAACACTCTATTTTACAGTGTTCATGTTACATTTTACACATACTTATTATAGACATACATTGTGCATTAATTTATGCAACTAATCTAAACCAGTCTCTAATCCAGACCCTAAAGGTATCACCCCATGAAAACGGTCATTATATACTTCTCATGTCACCTCATGTCAGCACAAACCCATAAGAAATTCATTCCAGTGGAGGGACATAAATCTCTCAGATTTCATTAAAATTATCTTTCATTCTGTTTAGAAAATGAACAAGTTGTATGGGTTTGGAACATCATGAGGGTGAGTTCTCATTTTGAGGTGAACTAAATGTTGTTAAATAATATTACTGAGTACATAAATGTACCTACACTGTGACGTGGACACTAAAAAATAAATTGTAACTGAAGTATGTGGCTGGACATTTCAGATGATTACATGTGTAAACTTTTGTTTTTATAGGTGGACTGAAGAAGAATGCAATGACCAATGGTTCACGGGAGCTAGAGACGGGGCAGAAGAGCGCAATCAGGTCACAGCAGTCTTCAGGACTGTGATCAACTTTGTATGTGTCCATCAGTACAAATTGTGTTGAATAAGTATTTTATTACTGTATTGCAAGTTAAACAGAGTTTTTTGTGTTTTATGTTGTCATTGAGGTTTTAAAAGGGATAGTTCACCCAAAATTAAGTGCAGCCGGCAAAAGTTCATTTGACAATTTGAAGTTTGTCCGCAGCATGCGCGCGCCGCTGCGTGTCCGCTTTGGTCGTGGCAGAAACAAGCTGTCCTCGCAAGGTGGAAGCAATTGAACCGAATGGGTTTCATAGCACAGTGCTTTCCGCATTATGTGTGAAAGACGCTTCGTGCACCATCCTTTATCATTACTCCAACTATTGAGACAGAGAGACAGTCAAGCTGCATCAATCACAAATTGTCAGACTACAGTGGGTCCAGCTGAGCAACAGAACTACAGAAGCGTGATTTAGCCGGTTAGCAAGACATGTAACATGCACAACTACATATTTTGAACGATCGCTAGAAAATATAATCTTTGTAGATTCATCTTTTGGAAGTGAATATAAAACAATTTTACTCACAGCGTAGGATATAGCGTCTTCTGTATAATTTAACTTGACCTGTAAATTTCCATGTGATGTAAACCACATGGAAATTTTACAGTTTGTGGGTGGGCAAGTTGTTCACAACGTAGAACGTGGGCGGACATTATGCAAATGTGTTACTTCGTGAGGTATGGCCGTAACAGAAAAAGATTTGAATTCCTGACGACTCGTTCAGGCAAATGTGAGCCAACTCTTTTTTTTGATAGACAATAACGTCTTGGGTTACTTGACTGTAACCCTGTTCCCTTAAAAAGCGTGAACGAGATGCTGCGTATCAATACGCTAATGGGAACAATCTTTGTTCGACCGGTTGTGAAGCATGTGTGTCAAACATGCCAAGAATTGGCCTAAATGACCTCGGCAGGTGACGTCATTTGATTACGTGCACCTGAGAGTTATAAATAGACGCGAGACGTACAAATCTTCAGGTTACAGCTTTGTCTGAAGAGACGTCCAGGCACGCCTACAGTGCGGCATTGATGCGCAGCATCTCGTTCCCGCTTTTTAAGGGAACAGGGTTACAGTCAAGTAACCCGAGATGTTCCCTACCAAAAGCTACACTCGATGCTGCGTATCAATACGCTAATGGGAACAAGAATACCAACGCCGCCGCACTGGAAGTGTCTGAACCCGTCAAGGTTGTGTAGTGTGTGCGCACAAAGATCGAAGAGGTCTCAGACATGACTCTGGGATGTTGACTCAAGGACATGAGAGCCCGGAGCATCATGGACATCCAAATGATAGAGTCTGTGAAATGTGTGAGGAGAGGTCCAGCCTGCCGCACCACACACTTGCTGCAAGGGGACACTGTCAGAGCCTTAATATAGAATGCATGAATGGGCCCAACTCCTAGAGGGGAAGCTTGACCGCGCTCCTCGTAGGCTAGGGCAACAGCATCCCTCACCCAGTGTGACATTGTTAGTCTAATGGCAGCCATAGCATATGAAAAGCTGCTCTGATTTACACTACTAGGTAGTGCGGTGGACGTAAATCTGAAGAGCATGTACTGGACACAGTAGTTGAAGTCCTTCTTGCTCCGGTGTCGTGAATGGCGGAGGGCAGAAGGCTTCAAGAATGGCTGGATAATAGGGTGAGGATGCAAAATAGCTTTGACCAGCCCAGGGGCAAAGCCTAAGCAGGATGACAAGACTGACAGAACCTGCAAATCCCCATTTCTCCTCAGAGAAGTAATAGCCATGAGAAAAATCATCTTCAGAGTCAGAGACCTGACAGGCGCTGACTCTAGTGGTTCAAAATAGAGTCTCAACCAGACCCTTAGAGCACTAAGGCCAGGTCCCACGAAGGGACTGTTGCTCTAGTGAGCGGCCTCAACCGCTTAGCTCCATGAAGAAGCGACCAGCTCAGGTGCAAAGCCTAAGCAGGATGACAAGACTGACAGAACCTGCAAATCCCCATTTCTCCTCAGAGAAGTAATAGTCATGAGAAAAACCATCTTCAGAGTCAGAAACCTGACAGGCGTTGACTCTAGTGGTTCAAAATTGGGTCTCAACTAGACCTTTAGAGCACCAAGGATAAAGTCCCATGACAGAACTGTCACTCTGATGAGCGGCCTCAACCGCCTAGCTCCATGAATGAAGCAGGCGACTAGAAGGTGCTTTCCCACAGAAACCCCGTCAATCAGAGTTCGGCAGACCGAACCGGCAGCCACATATAATCTGAAAGTACCAGGACATGTACCTGAGGACAGTTTTTCTTGCAGGAACTCCAGCACGGAAACACTCTGGCAGTGAACTGGGTCTGCATGGTGTGCCAAACACCAGTGTTTGAAAAAGCACCATCTGAGGGCATAACTTCTTCTAGTGGAGGGAGTCCTAGCAATCAGAATAGTCTGTAGTGTATCTGCTGGAAACCCAGCATCCCTTGTGGTCCCCCTCAGGCGCCTGAGATGAAGGTTCCAGAGCTCAGGCCGGGGATGATATACTGTCCCCTGTGCCTGAGATAAGACAACTTTCCTGACAGGAATCGCCCACAGCGAGCTGTCAAGGAGGGATATTAAATCTGGGAACCACACTCTGGTTGGCCAACAAGGTGCTATAAAAAAGTAGCAAAACCTTTGTTGACAACCATGGCCAGGACTCCTGGAAGCAGAACTATCAGGAGAATGCGTAACAACGCAGCCTGGACCACATATGGGTCCTTGTGTCCAGGTCCAGGGGAGCTGGAGAAGTCAGAGAGTGGACATTGTGCTGTTTTCTGTAAAGCAAAGAGGCCCATCTCTGCTTCATAAATTCTTCCAATGTGTCACACATTGTGTCACACACCTTATCTGGACAGAGATTCTGCTCCTACATTCATATGCCCCAGAATGTAAATCGCCTTGATGGACAGTAACTTGTCCTGTTTCCCAAGCAGAACCTACTGTGCTAGCCTGTTACAGCAGCACATATGCAGTCTACCCTGGTGACTTAAGTGGCTACCACAGTATAGTCCCCCCGCACTAAGACATGGTAGCCCCTGCTGGAGGATGTATTTCAGGGCCCGAAATACAGCCATCATTCTGAGGCAATTGATGTGCCAATTGAGAAGATGACCTCTCCAGATCCCTTGGGCTGGACAGTCATCCAAGACCGCGCCCCAGCCTGTTAGGATAGCATCTGTCGTTAGCATCTTGCGACGACAACACGTGCCTAGAGTGGGACCCAAAGTCAAAAACTGGGGTCTGAACAACATAGAAAGGGTACGAAGCCCTTAGCGCGTAACCTTTGTATGCCTCTGGGGATTGGCCCTTAGATTAAATCCCCTGGCTCTGAGCCACAACTGCAGCGGTCTCACGTGCATGGCATCCAAAGGTTTACATGGATGTAGTCACCATGAGACCTAAAACTTTCTGAAAGTATGTAGAGTAGCTTTCTGGCCTAGCCTGAAATTTCTCAGGGTGTTTAGATTGGATTCGACACGTGTAGGAGACAGCTGTGCCCACAGTAGGATTGAATCGGTACAACCCCTAAATACACTGTCCCTGGGCAATAGAGAAACACTTTCTTGGTATCGAGTCTCCATCCCAGAGAGTCAAGATGAGCGAGGACGACATCCCAATGTCAAAGCGCACGCTCTTAAGACTGGGCCAGCTCAGCCAGTCGTTGATGCAAAAGCTGCATGCATGCATTTTGCATATGTGATGCGGCTAGGCCAAATGGAAGAACCCAATACTGGTAAGCTTTACCCCCAAAGCGAACCTCAGGAACTTCCTGCGTTGTGGCAAAATTTATAAATGGAAAGTATGCACCCTTGAGATCATTTGTCGATAACCAATCCCCTGATTGGATTGAAGAAATCAATCACTGATTGTCAGCATTCTGAACTTGTACGTTCTTAGAAAGCGGTTCAGCCTGCAAAGATCTAAAGTGGACGCAACCCCCGTCATTTCTGAGAACCAGAAATATTGGCTATGGCAGCTCAACTCTGTGCAGGAGGGGTGATGTTCTACGACCTCCTTGTTCAGAAGAGCTTGCAATTCCAGTGTCAACAAAAATGCTTGTTCTGGTTTCACGGTAGTGGAGACCACGCCATTGAAACGCAGAAACGATATGCAAATCATATGCTGTAGCCCCTTTGTACGGCGCTGCTGAATTTTCTGAAAGGGACACCGTTTGTGACACTTTGTTTTGCCGGGGGGGGAATGTTAAATGTCTGGTGTCCTGAAACATGACAGGACACAACCAAGCATGTAACATCTTACTGGAGATCGCTGACCCCAAAACACCAGTGGTGGCGGAAGTTGTACAGCCATCCCCTAAGGGTGCCGGAAAGGTGCTCTTACTCCCCGTTGGAGTTTACCATGGACCTCCACGAGGGGACACACCCATTGTCCTGGGGACAGCCTCAGGACCTCCATTCGGTCAACCGTTTTTAGGTCCGGCTTCCTCTTTGGCTGTTGAGTGCTACAAGCTTTTCCCCAGTCTTTACAAGGGAGCGTAAGACTCGCACACTGTCTCTTTATGCTTCTAGCCTCAGGGGAGCTGGACCGTGTTGGGTGGCCGACAGCCCTGACACTAGAGCACGGTAGGGGAAACACTTAAAAGCTTCTTCAAGCCTCTTTGCCTCCCAGCGCTCAGATCTTTATGAATGTCAGTCTGCTACGCCTGCAAAACCGCTGTGGTGTGCAAGGCAGCACCAGCATGATTTGTTGCATGAAACGCTCTTCCTGTCAGTGTAGATGTAGCTCTACATAGCTTGGTAGGGAGTGTTTACTTTCGACTGATGATACGCTCCCAGAGGAGAGATAGCACACTAGCGTCTCCTCCACCTGGGGTATTATCATATAGCTATGTGCCTTAATTGAATCCACAATAATTGTATAATTCAAAATTGAGGACACAGAAAAACACAGGACAAATATGGCTTACTCCATGAATGAGATCTCTCATCATGGAGGTAACCAAAGAGGGGGAGAGACCATAGCTAAAGTCCCTCCCCCTGACCACCTGACAGAAAACTGTCATCTAGTTTGGAGTGTCTGGGGGTCTCTTGTTCCAATGGCCAAACCAGGTTAAATCTGGTGCATGAATCATCACCTCGAGTAACTCCTCATTCGTAAATATAATCGCAGGAGGAGCGCTCGGAGGCGGCGGTCTGAATTACAATTCAACAAAACCAAGAGTTGCAGCGTTCGCTGCCCGATCCAAAGAAATGCCGTGGCATGCTTTGGAAGCGGGCGCGAAAATCTCGCGATCTGGCGAGAGAACGAGAGGAAGGGGAGAACCCGCCTCTCGAGCCTCGAACAGATCAAAGTGCGTTCTTAACGAGGGCGCAACGGCTCGTGCTTCGTAAAGAAAACGAGCCGAACGTGAATCGCCCTCGAACGTAAGAGCTGCATGCTCTTATCCCTAACACTCCAAAACAAACAAACAAACAAACAAACAAACAAAAAAATACTCATGGGAGTCATCTGCAGAGATGAGCCGTAACACGGAGGCACGCATCTCTCACGGATTAACTCGCTATGATGAGTAAGCTTTAACTTTTACTTTCACTTTCATTGATACTGCTTTAGCGTGACACACACACACACGAGGTCTCTGAAGACAAATAAACCTAAAGATTTGAACGTCTCACGTCTATTTATAACCCTCAGGTGCACGTAATCAAATGACGTCACCTGCCGAGGTTATTTATGCTCCAGTGGCACAACTTAAAAAAAAAAAAAACAAAGATTGTTCCCATTAGCGTTCTTCTCCCTTTTACTGATGGATATTTAGCTCCTGTTGCAGACTGGGCAAAGTTTATGTTCACAACAGCTACATGACACACTCATAAAAAAATAGGAGCACTTTAATAATTTATTTGACTACCATTTGGTTTAAAATTTGAAAATTACTGTTGTCTCAGCACTCTTTTTGTTCTTGGCAAATGTATTTGATTTTATGTAGCTCCTGTTGCAGACTGGGCAAAGTACAACATACGTGTCATATAAAATGCAGGAAATTTGAACCATCTGGTTTAAAATTTTCCAAACGTCAGTCTTGAGTTCTTAAATGTATTTGTTTTTGTTGTTGTTGTTTTACAGGCACATATGCTGCAGCTCAAATAAAAAAAAAAAAATCCCCTCTCACAAGAGTCACCTAAGTGAAGCCCGTTTCTGCCACTGAATAAAAAATTATATATATATATATATATATAGTGACTTTTTATCTCACATTTCTGACTTTTTAACTCACAATTGCGAGTTATAAAGTGAGAATTGCAAGATATAAAGTTACAAAGTCAGAATTCTGACTTTTTTTTCTCTCAATTTCGACTATATATCTCGCAATTCTGACTTTTTTTTCTTGCAACTGTGAGTTCATAACACGCAATTCTAACTTTTGTTTCTCGTCATTTGCCACACTTTCTGGCAAAGTACCATAGGAAACAATGAGGTGTGATTCTTACAGTATGGTGACGCATTGCTGCCACACAGATATTTTTTTCCACTCAGCTATGTCGTAATAACGAGATCTTTTCTCTTAAAATGACATATTATGTCATAAAAACAATATGATTTTCCCGTTATAGAAGATATATGGTTACATTATGTGAGCGAGCTAAGCGATTGTCCGCACTGCCTTCGTCCTAAAAGAGGATCTGCACATTGCTCAAGTTATAGAAATACACTGTTTTAAGTATTTTAATGTAATAGTTTCAATTGTAGCGGCATGATTATTAGAATTAATCTGTCTATAATTGCACTCAGACCCAGAGGATATGACACATTTAAGATGATCAGATCAAAACTGTTATTTCTGAATAATCGACTCTGGGCTTGGGATATTATTTGGATGACATGTTTGATGTAACAGCAAATCAAAATACTAACGAAGAAATAAAAGAGAAAAAAAATTACGCCAGATTTTTCCTATTTTTTGTTCATGGGTAAAAAGAGAGCTTTAATATTTGTGCGTTGGCGGCCCTGAAAAGCCACTTTTCAACTCGACCTGTCGTTATACTGTCTGTCCCATCATCCAGAATAAATGTTCATCTGATGTACCGCTCTGCAAATTAGTCACAATAACATTTCTTCATAAACATTTTGCCTTTATTTCTTGCCTGTTAGTATTTCGATTTGCTGTTAAATCAAACTTATGTCATTCAAATAATATCCCAAGTCCTGAGTCAATCGCGGACAATCGCTTAGCTCACTCACATAATGTAACAATATATCTTCTATAACAGGAAAATCATATTGTTTTTATGACATATGTCGTTTTAAGAGAAAAGATCTCGTTATTACGACATAGCTGAGTGGAAAAAAAAATGTGTGTGGCAGCAATGCGTCACCATACTGTAAGAATCACGTCTCGTGGTTTGCTATTGTGCTTTGCCAGAAAGTATGGCAAATGATGAGAAATAAGTTGTTAGAATTGCGTGTTATAAAGACTTTTTTTCTCACAATTACGAGTTTATATCTCTCAATTCTGACCTTATATCTCACAACTGCAAGTTTATATCTCACAGTTCTGACTTTATATCTTGCAATTGCGACTTTTTTTCTCACAATTTGGAAAAAAAAGTCAGTGGCGGAAACGGGCTTCCATACCTAAGAGGGGAATTAATTTTCAAAAATAAAATTTAGGCCAAAAATGTAAAAAAAAAATCTTGATTGGAACGTCACTGTAAATAATTCTACATGATAAAAAAGGCTTTAATAAGATTGGTCAGCAATCAGTGATAGGCCTCAAACATCCTGAACGAAGCACCCCTAATTTAAAGTGGGTTTTAAGCAAATACATGAATGTTCAAGTGTAGTTTGATGCAAATTGTACCTCTAATTATATTTTAGGATGTATTATGTATTCTTGTAAGCATTATAGATAATTTGTGTTTTCAAACTTTATTTGTCTTAATTTAATGCTGTATATTGAGCAGCAGATGTTAAATCCATGTACGAGATACATATCTGAGGAAAAATGCATTGTTGGTCGCCACAAGTTAGCGTGTAACTGTGAATTAGCAGAAGACAGTGGTTTTCACACTCTGTGTGAAAGCACATTTGTCAGCGTTTCACACCGCTTTTTCACATCGTGCCCAGTGTGAAATGCCCTTAAAACTGTAGATATATTGTAGTCATGTTCATATCTTGCGCAAGCTTGTAATGTTAGCGAGACATAAAGCATCAGTTTGTTAATATTTGGCTTGTTATTCTCTTTTGTACACTGAAAAAAGGCAATAGGGAGGTTGTTGGATTTTTAAATATGCATTTCACATTTCTTACATGGTTAATTTATGCTTTTCATCTAAACATATTTTAATCATGTACCATGTGTTTATTCTGTAAGGATGTTCAGTCATATAGAATTAATCATGTTGAAGCTAAATGAAGTAGTTATGTTTTCTTTATAAAACCCGCCCCTTTGGGAAGAAAACCTTCGCGTCTATCACCATTTTGTCTCTCGCTGTGGATGGGATCTGAGCTCTGCAATGAGGTAAGTTAATTAAAACTTGAAAATTAAATTTAGTTTAGAGTAGGCATTCAGTATTTGAATGTGCATATTTTGCCTCAGGTTTTATGTACTTGTCATATCAAACAACATTGTTTTTTTAAAGTTACGTTTATGCCCCTTACAAAAATGTCCAGTGGTAATCCTGTGGTACTGCAACAGTACAACATAAATTTACCACACAACAAATGAGCATAGCTAAATATGACAGGATTACCACAGCACTTTCTGTTGTACAGTATCACAAGAATTTACCATTAGATGGCATATGTTGTTTTTCTGTTGTCTTTTTGTATGGTAATACAAAAGTATTGAAACAGAGATAATAATGATAGAATTACTACAGCACTTTTTGTTGTACACTATCACAGGACTATCCTGTAGTACTTTACCTTCTTGGGCTCATTTATAAAATGCTTATAACATATGTACACCTCTCTTCCAGCTGTAAAATCTGTAAATTGCAAGTGATTATGAAAATGTATGCAGCTAAATGGTTTCAGATTACCACCTTAAAATGACATCAACGTCAAAATCATTTACTTTAGAATAGCAAGCGGCAAGAATGGCTTAAATTTCCAAAAACCTTCTGCACTCAATAATCAAAAGTGCATACATCTGTTTTCATGTTAAAGACCATTTTTACAAATATTAATGTTGCTGTGACTTTAGTGTACACACACTGTAAGTGTGTCAAATCTGTGCATGTACACACTTTATATATATATATATATATATATATATATATATATATATATATATATATATATATATATATATATATTCAGACAGAATAACACGGCGGATATGGCATTTTGCGTAAGATTAAAAACGGCCATTTCAATACCGACCAGATACAATACTGATTTTGGCAGGAACTCAATTTTGTTAAAAAATAAATAAATAAATAATAATAATAGTAATTAAAAAAAAAGGTCGTTTATCACGTTTTGGAAGCAAACTCTTCATATATTACTCGATGACATTTCAAAGCAGCAGGTGGCGGTAACGAGCTTTATGCGCTGGTTTACCAAACATGCGCCAAATCTAACGCCATTGAAGAAGCCCCCGCGTGGTGAAGGCGCCGGCGGGAATCGACTCTTGAAAACGCTGACTGAATCAGCAGCAGGTTGGATCTGTGCTCTTAACTTTTCGACGACAATCATCACTGGTAAGTGTTTAATATATATTTTAAATGTGTTTTAAGAAGGCTTTTGAAAAAAATGTGGCCGTTTCTAGTCTTGTTATGGAGTAATTGTAAGACTTGCCATGGTATACTGTAAACATGGTTATATTCGGTGAGAGGAATACTGCTATGAAATTGTATGCCGTTTTAAAGGGGAAATATGAATTAAACTTACATGGCAGCGGTTGTACATCTATTAATGTGCTGACGAATAAAATTAAATACCATATAGTCGCCCAAAGGTCGTGTTGTGTGTGTATGAGAGCGCAAATATGAGCGACGAGTGAACGGTCTTTACTTGAAAGAGCCATGAGGCGAAACTGCTAGAAAACGAACTTTTTATATAACGTTACTCAAATAACGTTAAACGACGTCAATTTTAGTTTGGTCCAGTTAATGTATAATGCCTTTGTTCTCGTGTTTACCAGAACAGAAACGTATAACTTTAGCAGCAGCTTCTCTTCTATTTACACTGTCTTTTAGGCGGGATCCATTACTAGAGCGCTGCAGTTTTACTGTACTGTACTGCATTACTGTACATTCACAGTAACAGGAGTGACACGTAAAAGTGGCACATACACTGTAAAAAAAATCCCGTAGTTTTTACGGAAAAAAAACTGGCAGCTGGGGTTACCAGAACAATTCCGTAAAATATATAACAAAACAGTAATTGCTTTTATCGAATAACATGTACATTTTACAGTTTAAACCAGCATATAACACACTGGACTTCTGTTATATTTACTGGTTTATACTGTAAAATTGACATGTTGTTCAAAATAACACGTACATTTTACAGTTTAAACCAGTAAATATAACAGAAGTCCAGTGTGTTATATGCTGGTTTAAACTG